>NC_069503.1:190277868-190522868 GCF_027579735.1 Bombina bombina | reverse complement strand
CAAGCTAAATTATGTGCTGGTATTGGATCAGAGGTTATGGGAGGTGGGAACAGCTGGAGAGAGCATTCTGCTCAGGTAGGGTGGAAGCTTCCTAGAAAAGCTCTTAAACACAAGGCTGGAAAGATGGAGGCTATGTAACAAGGATTCATATTGGAACAAAATAAGTATAATTTAAGGGACCTCAGGGGCTCTAATTTGTTTGTCATTAGTGCTAAATTTACATTGTCTGTGTAGGATTAATATTTAACCTCAGGAAAGTGTTTAACACATGGTTAAAGTACTGTTCAAAAGCCAACGAGAACTGCTGGTTTTAAGATGGTACAGCCACTGAGGCAGTCATTAGCAACAGTTGCACAGCTGTGTCGTGCGACTGGTATTGCTGATTGGATTACCGGCTGTATCCTCTCTTGACTAACATGCTTTGCATGTTCCGTATGGTACTTTAACTATGTGTTTAACCCATTTGCAAGGGTTAAACATAAAGCAATGTAGGGATGCTAGTGCTAAAATGACATGTTCTAACCCAGTGTTTCTCAACCGCTGAACTTGAGCACAGGTACCTGCTAATGACACGTGCACGCTCCTATCATCCTACCTTGTTTTACTCTTCAACAAAGGATACCAAGAGAGCCAAGCAAATGTCATAATATAAGTAAATTAGAACATTGTTTAAAATTACATGCTTTACCTAAATAAAGAAAGTTTAAATTTGACTTTACTGTCTCTTTAAAAATACAATAAATAATGGATGCCAGGTCATTGTTTGCTTACATTCCCAGCAACATGCCTATCTGGTATTCAATTCCAGCATTTTACACACACATTATGCATGCGCAGCTCATGCTACACACATCATGCACGCGCAACACATGCTACATACACATACATCATGCACGTGCTATGCTTGCTACATACACATGTACATGAACTGCCTGACTCACTGCTGCCAATACAACCGATGTAACAAGCTACCCCAACCTTATGTCTCTGCACCCTAAACCTATAGACTGTGAGCTCTCCGGAGCAGGGCCCTCTTCCTCCTGTACTAGATTTGTTTAGTTTTGTTATGTTTTGTATTTTATCACAAATCTTTGTCATTGTGTACCCCTATCATTGTACCCAGCGCTACGGAATTTGGCGACGCTTTACAAATAAATGATAATAATAATTTATACTGCACACAAACATTATGTTGTGTGCTGAGCATGCTACACACACGTCATGCACAAGTATTCAGATAGAGCATGCCATTTTAGGACCCTTATAAATTCACTTCTATTTTCTGAACCCCAACTGCTTTGTCTTGCTCCCAGTTTACCTATACATTGTTATGCCCTAGTTTTACCTTTCTTTCATTTCTCTTCTTTACGCTCTTTCACTTTTTGTTTTATATCATTAACTGTTTTTTTTTTTTTCTTTAGGTAATCAAACATGACAACAATTTTCCTGCATATTTGTATATTGACAGCAGTTTTTTTAAGCAGCTATGTAGAGGGGAAAAGAGATCCAGTACTATACTGCGGAGGTTAGTAAATCTTTTATATTATAATTTTATGATTACAAGCAATGTACAAAAAAGGATTTAAACGGTTCAGCTCATTCCTATAAAGAGGAATTTAAACAATATTTAAAAAGAAATCTCTTTGTTTGCTTAGAACAATTTAAACTATATTTGAAGGAAAAAATAAATATCTGTTAACTTAGAACAATTTTATTCAGGAATTCCCATCTACTGTAAAACACGACGACTTAACCCCTTTACTGATCAACTTATTTGTGGGTTACTTATGTTCTTACAACTGTCATTTCAAGCCTTTGATTGCATGCAGGGAGTTTTAGTAGAGAGATAGAAGGGGTTATTCTTCCGTATATTTTGTATGTGTGTGTGTGTATATATATATATATCTCAATAATGAAGAGGGTTTGATATCCCTGAAATGTCGCATTGCTCAAAGAAATTAGTGTTTGCATTTTGAAATCCAGAGAGTGCCTGCCTGTTAGTACTGATACTTTGGACCTTGCTGGCACCGGTTGATGACTGGAAGAATGGGCGGTTTTAGGCTTTTTGCAGTTTTTGAATACCTAGTTTACAATTTATTTATTTATTTATTTGCTGCTCTAGGAAGGGTGGGACAAAGAGTGATTTTTTTTTCTTTTCACAAAAGCAACTGGTGTTAAATGTCAGTTTAACATTTTGTATATAGTACACTTTACCAGACCGTTTCACTGTGACAATTATCTGACATATTCCCTTTGACTCTTTACCTGATACTTGTCATTGTGACAATTATCTGACATATTCTCTGTGACACGTTACCTGACACATTTTACTGTTTGTGATATACTGACTCTCCCCATCAGGTCAGTAAAGGATAAGAGGACAAGATCTCGAGTACCCTGTATCTTTGCTTGAGTAACCGTTTTAAAATGATACTCAAAATCTTTCTTTATCCCATCTAAAATAGAATTTGTTTAGAAAAATAGATGTTTCTATGCCAAATAATGACAATGTTTTCTGGGTGAGTTATCTCTAACATCCAATGAACATTAGAATTCAAGGACCCCGCTGTACACAATGCTGCACCCCCTGTGTCACTTTAAATTGAAACTGCTTTTACTTAAAGGGCCATGAAACCCAAAATGTATCTTTCAGGATTTAGGTAGAACATATTTTAAACATGCTACTTTCATGATTCAGATAGAATATACCATTTTGCAGTTTACTTCCATCAATCGGCAGCTAGCACCCAGCAGTGCTTCACTGCTTCCTAGCCTACCTATGTATTCTATTCAACAAAGGACAGAAAGAGAACAAATAAAATTAGATAATAGAAGTGTATTGGACAGTTGTTTAAAATTGCAAGTTCTATCTTAATCGTGAAAGTAAAAATCTGACTTTGCTGTCCCTTTAAGCTTTTATGGTTCAGATAAAGCTTACAATTTAAAAAATACTTTTCAAAGTATATCTGTCTCTTGGTGTCTTTGTTTAAAAGTTACCTCAGTAGGCTCAGAAGCAGCAATGCACTACTAAGAGCTTGCTGATGATTGGTGGCTACACACATATGCCTCTTATAATTGGCTCATCTAATATGTTTAGATACGTCCCTGTTGTGCATTGCTGCTCTGGAGTTGATTTCAACTGCACATAGTTATATGCAAGCAATAGGGGAATAATATAATGTTCTAACAAAATAGAGCATTTTCTTTTTTCACTTGTATGTCCTTTTAAAGGGACAGTCTGCTCCTGAATTTTTATTGTTTAAGAAGATAGATAATCCCTTTATTACCCGTTCCCCAGTTTTGAATAACCAACATGGTTATATTTATATACTTTTCTTTCTAATGACTCAGTGAGTCCACAGATCATCATAATTACTGTTTGGAATATCACTCCTGACCAGCAGGAGGAGGCAAAGAGCACCACAGCAAAGCTGTTAAATACCACTCCCCTACCCACAATCCCCAGTCATTCTCTTTTCCTGTAATAGTTGCAAGGAGGTGGTAAAGTTTAAGTGTTTGAAATAATTTCTTCAATCAAGAGTTTATTTTCAAAGCAGAACAGGTTGTTCTGATCTTTGCTGGGATTTAGCCGTAGTCCATGTCAGTCTCTTCAGTAGAGCAGTGGTGGCCTTTAAGCATTTGGGAACTTTTGGGGTATAATCCCCACTGTGCTTCTCAAAAAGTTTGTTGCTGCCCTTGTTAGAAAGACAGTTTAGGTTTATACAGTCTTTCTTTTTTTCACAGGTCCATGGGAGGAGGATGCCTCTTAACTTTGTGTGCTGCCCTGCTGCCAGGCAGATACTTCTTATGGTAAGTGCTACGTTTTTTTATTTATTAAACAAAAGATTGTGGCACTTAAACAGTTAATACTGTTTGGAGGGACGTTTCTACTCTCTTTCCTGTGGGGTCCACAGGATGTGGTAGGGCAGCAATGCAGGGCACTGGGAGGTTTTCATTTTATTATTTCCGGAGCGCTGGAAAGGTTTTCAGTGCGCCTCTGGGTTGTGTGAGTGGCGGTTTTGCTGCTGGGTGAGATTGCAGTCCGGATCGTTTTGAGTTCCTCTGTTTTGGTCAGCAGGAAAGGTAGGCACCTCCGCAAGCTTGCTGAAGTGTAGAGGTGCCCATACATATTTTACATCTGCTTATTACTTGATCCAAAAGAAGTTGAAGTCTAATAATAATAAAAGTGTTACTTTAACATTTAAAGGGACAGTAACTTTTTTTGGCTTATACTTTTAAGGGGTTTAAAAGTTTGTTTAAGGGTTTTAATTTATTTTTTTGAGAAGATGGACCAAGAGGTCCTGCAGGATATTACTTGTACATTATGTTTGGATGCCAATGTGGAACCACCAATCGCTTTTTGTTCCTCATGTATTGAGAGAACATTACATTACAGGGATAGACTTTTTGAATCTGAGCCATCATTGTCTAAGGCGGATGCTGTTCAGGAGCCTTCTGGTCAGGCTATGCCGCAGTTTTCTTCTCAGGCATCCCAAACCTTGTCATCTTCCCATGCAGTGCCCTGCATTTCCTCTCAAGCTCCAGTTGGAGTTACTTTGCAAGATATGGCTACCCACATATCTTCAGCGGTTTCTGAGGCTTTGTCTGCTTTTCCTATGCTGCAAGGGAAGCGTAAGAGAAAGTGTTAGGATTCAGTGAGTAAGGTTTCTGATTCAGTTGTGGCTATGTCTAGTGTTTCTTCCCATAAGTCTGAGGAAGAAGATACTTCTTTGGCATCTGAGGGTGAGATCTCAGACTCTGACAGTGTAATTCCTTCTTCTGATGCTGAAGTTGTTTCTTTCAGGTTTAAGCTAGAGCACTTCCATTTGTTGCTTAAGGAGGTTTTGGCTACTTTGGATGAGTCTGACATGACTGTCGTAGTGACTCCTAAAAAGGCTAGTAAGCTGAATAAGTATTTTGATGTTCCTTCTGCGGTGGAAGTTTTTCCTGTCCCAGACTGTGCTTCAGAGATCATTACACGGGAGTGGGAGAAACCTGGGATTCCTTTTTCTCCTTCTCCTATTTTCAAGAAGATGTTTCCAATTGCTAATTCTATCAAGGAGTCTTGGCAGACGGTTCCCAAGGTGGAGGGAGCTATTTCCACCCTGGCTAAGAGGACCAGGGGTTGCAATGGCAGCCTGCGGTGTGTATTGCTACTGTCACTAGCACGGCGGCTTATTGGTTTGGTGCGTTGTCTGATTCTATTCAGACAGATAATCCTCTGGAGGAGATCCAGGATAGGATCAAGGCTCTTAAATTGGCTAATTCCTTTATTATTGATGCTTCTCTACAGGTCATTAAATTGGGAGCAAAAATTTCTGGCTTTGCTGTACTGGCACTCAGAGCTTTATGGTTGAAGTCCTGATCTGCGGATGTGTCCTCTAAGTCTAAGCTTTTGTTGATTTCTTACAAGGGTAAGACCTTGTTTGGGCCGGGTTTAGCTGAGATTATTTCTGATATGGGAGGGAAGGGACATTCTCTCCCCTGGATAAAAGGAATAAGCAGACGGGTCGTCAGAGTAATTTTTGTTCCTTTCAAAACTTTTCAGGAAAGCCTTCCCCCTCCTCTTCCAAGCAGGAACAGTCTAAGTCCTCCTGGAAGTCCAATCATTCTTGTAGTAAGGGAATGCAATCTAAGAAGCCCATTACTGACTCTTAGTAAGCATGAAGGGTCTGTTCCCGATCCGGGATTGCATCTTGTCGGGGGCAGACTATCTCTTTTCGCTCAGGCTTGGGTTCGGGATGTTCTGGATCCTTGGGCGGTGGACATCGTGTCCAAGGGTTACCGGTTAGAATTCAAGGCTTTTTCTCCCAGGGGCAGGTTCCTTCTCTCCTGGTTATCTGTAGACCAGATAAAGAGAGACGTGTTCTTACGTTGTTTTCAGGATCTTTCTGACATGGGAGTGATAGTTATCATACCAATACAAGAACAGGGTCTATGATTCTATTCCAATCTGTTCGTGGTTCCCAAAAAAAGAGGGTACCTTCAGACCTATTTTAGATCTCAAGAGCGTAAACATGTTTCCCAGAGTTCCGTCTTTCAAGATAATATTCGTTCCATTCTTCCTTTGGTTCAAGAGGGTCAATTCATGACAACGGTAGACCTGAAGGATGCGTATATGCATATTCTCATCTACAAGGACCATCACAAGTTTCTGAGATTGGCTTTGCTATACAGGCATTTTCAATTTGGGGCTCGTCCGTTCGGCCTTACTACAGCACCCAGAATTTTCTCAAAGGTTCTGGGAGCATTGCTGGCGGTGCTCCGTTTGAGGGGTGTTGCAGTGGCACCTTATCTGGACGATATTCTGGTTCAGGCGCCATCTTTTCAACAAGCTAACTCCCACACAGAGTTGTTGTCTTTTCTGCGCTCCCATGGATGGAAGGTGAATTTAGGAAAATGTTCCTTGATTCCAGCTACAAGGGTGGTGTTTTTGGGAACCATAATAGAAATGAAGTTTTTTCTGACAGAAGCAAGGAGGACAAGGATCTTTAATTCTTGTTTTGCCCTTCAGTCCTCTCCCCGGCCATCAGTGGCTCAGTGTATGGAGGTCATTGGTCTGATGGTGTCAGCCATGGACATCATTCCTTTTGCTCGGTTCCATCTCAGGCCACTGCAGTTATGCATGCTGAGTCAATGGAATGGGGATTATGTGGATCAAAGGTCAAAGGTATCTCTTCTGTGGTGGTTGTCTCAGTATCATCTCTCTCAGGGAACTTGCTTTCGCAGACCTTTCTGGGCGATCGTGACCTCAGACGCCAGCCTGCTGGGATGGGGAGCAGTCTGGAGCTTGTTGAAGGCTCAGGGTCTATGGACTCTGGAGGAGTCGGTTGTTTCCATAAACATCCTAGAGCTGAGGGCAATATTCAATGCTCTTCTGGCCTGGCTTCAGTTAGCTTCAGCCCAGTTTATCAGGTTTCAGTCGGACAATATAACCTCAGTGGCTTATATCAATCATCAGGGAAGAACTCAGAGTCCCTTGGCCATGGTAGAGGTAGCCAAGATTATTCAGTGGGCGGAGTCTCACAACTGCTGTCTGTCTGCGATCCATATTCCAGGGGTGGACAGTTGGGATGCAGATTTTCTGAGCAGACAGACATTTCATCCGAGGGAGTGGGAGCTTCACCCGGAGGTGTTTTCCAGCTTGGTTCTCAGGTGGGGGCAGCCGGAGCTGGATCTCATAGCATCTGGTCAGAATGCCAAGCTTCCGAGTTACGGGTCGAGGTCAAGAGATCCTCCGGCTGTGCTAATAGACGCTCTGGTAGTTCCTTGGAACTTAAGTCTAGCGTATGTTTTTCCTCCGTTCGCTCTCCTTCTACGGGTCATTGCTTAGATCATACAGGAGAGGGCGTCAGTGATTCTCATTGCTCCGGCGTGGCCTTACAGAATCTGGTATGCGGATCTGGTGGAGATGTCAACTCTTCCACCTTGGAGACTTCCGTTAAGGCAGGACCTTCTACTTCAGGGGCCCTTCCTTCATCCAAATCTCATTTCTCTGAAGCTGACTGCTTGGAGATTGAATGCTTGATATTATCTAAGCGTGGTTTTTCTGAGTCGGTTATTGAGACTATGATTCAGGCTTGTAAGCCTGTGACTAGAAAGATTTACTATAATATATGGCGTAAATATCTGTATTGGTGTGAATCCAGAGGCTACTCTTGGAGTAAAGTTAGGATTCCTAGGATTTTGTCTTTTATCCAGGAGGGTCTGGAGAAGTGTTCATCTGCAAGTACCTTGAAGGGTCAAATTTCTGCTTTATCTATTTTGTTGCACAAGCGTCTGGCGGATGTGCCAGATGTTCAGTCTTTTTGTCAGGCCCTGGTTAGAATCCGGCCTATGTTTAAGGTTGTTACTCCTCCTTGGAGTCTGAATTTGGTTCTTAGAGTTCAACAGGCTCCGTTTGAGCCTATGCATTCTTTGGATATTAAGCTGTTGTCTTGGAAGGTTTTGTTTTTGGTTGTTATCTCTTCGGCTTGAAGAGTTTCACAGCTTTCAGCGCTGCAGTGTGAATCTCCTTTCCTTATTTTTCATTCTGATAAGGTAGTTCTGCGTACTGCCTTAGGTTTCCTTCCCAAGGTGATTTCGGATAGGAATATTAATCAAGAGATTGTTGTTCCTTCCTTCCTTGTGTCCAAATCCTTCTTCTCATAAGGAGCGTTTGTTGCACAACCTAGATGTGGTGCGTGCATTGAACTATTATTTGCAGGCGACTAAAGATTTTCGCCAGTCTTCTTCTTTATTTGTTTTTTTTTTCTAGGAAGCACAAGGGTCAGAAAGCTACGGGTACTTCTCTTTCTTTTTGGTTGAGGAGTGTTATTCGCTTGGCGTACGAGACTGCTGGACAGCAGCCTCCTGTGAAAATCACGGCTCATTCCACGAGGACTGTTTCTTCTTCTTGGGCTTTCAAAAATAGAGCTTCTGTAGAACAGATTTGCAAGGCTGCCACTTGGTCATCTTTACACACTTTCTCTAAATTTTACAAATTTGATACTTTTGCTTCGGCTGAGGCTTCTTTTGGGAGAAAGGTTCTTCAAGCAGTGGTGCCTTCTGTTTAGGCTAACTGTCTTGTCCCTCCCTTATCATCCGTGTCCTCTGGCTTGGGTATTGGTTCCCAATAGTAATTATAATGATCCGTGGACTCACCGTGTCATTAGAAAGAAAACAAAATTTATGCTTACCTGATAAATTTATTTATTTCTTGACACGGCCCGCCCTGTGTTTTCAGACAGTTTATTTTTCTATAAACCTCAGGCACCTCTGCACCTTATATCATTTCCTTTCTCCTTTCCCTTTAATCGAATGACTGGGGATTGTGGGTAGGGGAGTGGTATTTAACAGCTTTGCTGTGGTGCTCTTTGCCGCCTCCTGCTGGTCTGGAGTGATATTCCCAACAGTAATTATAATGATCCGTGGACTTACCGTGTCAAGAAATAAATAAATTTACCAGGTAAGCATAAATTTTGTTTTTACTTTTGTGGTGACATTTTATCTAAGCCTCTGCAGACTGGCCCCTTATCTCTGTGCTATTTACAGACTTGCATTTTAGCCAATCAGTACTGACTCATAAATAACTCAACAGAGTGAGACAATGTTATCTATATGGCACACACACATGACCTAGAGCTGTCTAGCTGTGGGAAAAACTCAAAATGCACTGAGATAAGAGGTAGCCTTCAAGGGCTTAGAAATTAGCATATGAGCCTACCTTGTTTTAGCTTTCAAAAAAGAATACCAAGAGAACAAAGCAAATTTGATGATAAAAGTATAAATTGGAAAGTTGTTTAAAATTGCACCCCCTATCTGAAACTGTCCCTTTAAACGCTGTTCTTTCAAACGCCTGAAATACAAATCTTGAGCACAAGGACTCAGTGGGCGATTGTCATCTTGAAGCTGTTTTTTTCTCTTATCTTATTACAAAACCTGAAAAGAAATGCAGTGAAGCAAATTTTTTAATTCATAATCAATACAAAAGTATGGGCTCATGAATCTTCTTATTTTAATGATATATATGGATAAAATATTTTAAAATAACATTTCTTTATTTTTCAAGTATTATATGGAACAGGGCCCTAGAGATTATAAAGTGCTTAGTACATGAATTTGCAAAAGAAATGTGCATTTATATAAAGGTGCTTGGCGTATAAAAAAAGGTTAATTGTTTAGAATCCTTCTGAATCTATTGTGGTATGAGGCAATTAAGCTTGGAGATAAAATGTCTGTAAAATTACTGAGCTGTTGTTGAAGAGGTCATTTCAGCGTTATTAGCTCTTGTGTACCAACTTAAGAAGTAGATTATTAAGTAGGTATAACATTTACTGTTGTTTTATTGAGGTCTACGACATAGAAAATAAGTCAGAACTAATATGCAGATTCTCATTTTTTTCCTACACAATCTGGATTATATCTAATAATTACCCATTTCTGCTTGTAATTAATTTAAAGAGACAGTCTACTTGAAAATGTGTATAGTTTAAAAAGATAGCTAATCCCTTTATTACCTTTCCCCAAGTTTTGCATAACTAACACTGTTCTAGTAATATCATTTTTACCTTGTAATCCTCTGCCGACTGTGTCCTTATCTCAGTGCTATTTACAGACCTGCAGTGCTGACTCGTAAATAACATTGTGATCACTCACGTGGAGTTATCTATATGGCACTCATGAACTAGCGCTGTCTTGCTGTGAAAAACTCAAACTGGACTGAGAGAAGAGACGGCCTTCATGGGTTTAGAAATTATCATATGAGCCTACCAAGGTTTAGACTCTGCAGACTGTCTCCTTATCTCAATCCTTTTTACAAACTTGCATTTTAGCCAATTAGTGCTGGTTCATGCATAACTCCACAGGAGTGAGCACAATGATATTTATATGGCAGCCTGCAGGGGCTTAGAAACAAGCAGGTATTTAGCGTTTTAGAGGTTATAAAGTATATTAACCCCTTGAGTGCTAACAATGGCTCTGTGCCGTCACAAATTGTCTCAGTCAGGTGCTAACGACTCTCCCACCTTGAGGGAAATCTGGGGTCTCCTACCCCGTTGATCTGGCCTGCATTTTACTATAGCTCCGACTATATTTTACAACTACCTATATATTTGACCATTCAGCTTAGTTTAAATTGGACAATTCATTTGTCTGCTGGTCCATACAACCGGAGTGTACAGCATAGAATGTAGGTGACAGTGCCGAAAGAGGAAAAATATATAGTTTTATGGAGCCTTGCACTGAGTCTGGCCGAGGAGGCGGCCATTTTCCAGTCCACGTGTGGACATAATGCTGGAGCTATCTAGCTGTGAAAGTATACTGCTGGGCGTCTTGCATAAACAGTTTCCGGGATTGAAACATGGATTGATCTTGGCATTTGCTGTGCATACTGCTGACCTCGGGATTGAAGCCGAATGTCGTAAAATACAGAAGCCGACTCAAGAGTCTGTCATGTGACTTGAGATAGCTGGGACTAATGGAATGTGGGCAGCTGCGGAGGAGGCAGTCGTAGAGCCTGTTACACTACTTGATGGCGGAATGACGCTGCTACATAAAACTTTTTTAGCAAAATAACCTGACAGCCTTAGATAATGACCTATCCCTAGTCATTTCTCCTGTGGCGTAACAAAAGATTACTAAGCCAGACGATATTCCCCTATCGGATGTGTATGGGAGAAGGAAAGTGCTGGACAGAGATCAACGATGTGGCGACGAAACCGAAGTACCGGATACCCAGTGTCATTTTTTACCTAAGCTTGATGAGAATTTTGAGATCCGGAGCGATGAAACAGTACTGGAGACTTCTGCCTCTACAACAACGAAGGGTAGGAGTTTGAAAAGGAATCCTATGGCAGAGATTACCCCGTTCCTGGGAAGACATCCTGATGTTCTTCGAACTGTAGATATTGGCTCCAGGATCAGCTTGGCATCATCATTAGCTGCAAAGTATTCATTCCCGGATGAGCAGCAAGTCTTATACACTCCTTAGTGCAGGCAAGTGTGTCCTGGGAGAGCTGACTAGACTGTCCATAAAGTTGGTGTAGCATGAGCTTCTCGTTTGGAGAACATTATTTGCAGCTCTCTAGGTTATAAGCTGCCATAGAATAGACTCATGCCGACTAAAAGAACTCATACCACTGTTCTCTAAGATGTTTGTACCTCTTTTGACACTAGCCGAATTAATATATTGAGTTTTTGAATAACATGTTAACTCCCATTATATGCGACAAACTTGGATACTTGTCCTTTAACTATAGCTCTGTCCATAGCCAATGTTAAGTTAATGCTAAGTTAGGGACACATCCTAAAGTCTAAGCCTACTCCTTGGAGAGGGCTTAACTGTAAGTGTGGTTAGGGCTAACTTACTAGGTTTTTTTTTGCTGTCATGTTTTGAAGGCCTAACATGTATTTTGACACATTATGATAGGTTTATGCTTAGGAGATGAGTCATGGAGGATCTCTGGCAGAGACACCCAAATCTACTTACAATTACACTCATCTGAGATTATGTATTTAAAAAGTTAGGACCTTCTACATTGTAATCATATGTCTTAGACGAGGAAACACCATATCCCTGTGTTACTGACAGTACCCACCTAGCTCTCTTATAATAAAAATTTTGCTGGGCCCTATTAGTGTACGAATTCCAAACATCCTACGCTATATATGTTAATTAGCCGCCATCTGTCACTTAACTCCTTATGTTATTTTACTACCCTAACCCTATGAGTGTCAAATTTTATGTTATTAACTCTGTTCTCCCCCCATTATTAGAAGCTAAATTTTTCAGCTATCCTATAGTCCTGTGAGCTCCTATAGTACACGCTCGTCAACTCTTCCCCCCCCCCCACACCTCGCTTACTTGGTAAGCAAAGGAAAATGCATCCTTGGAAATCCCATTTTACTTGTTTCCCTATCCCCCTAACATTCCCCTCAGTTAAACTAATAGTTAGGGGTCCATGAGAGACCCTAGCATACCAATTGGGGATAAAACTTTGTTGCCTAATTATAATAAAAAGGGATCATTTGACCATATTTAGAAGTAAAAAAAAATAAAAAATGAGGTGCCACATAACTGGTTCTACCTTCTATACGAACATATACATTTTGAGAACATCCTTCTGCTTAGGATTTTACCTTACTCTATGATAGTGATTATAGGATGTTCTATTTTACAATAGTTATGTTATTTTGTAATATTTGTGCATCTTGTTACATGATAAGCTGGAGGAATGTAATATTGATTGTATGCCGTTTCACCTCAATAAAAATTATATAAAATAAATAAATAAATTTAAAAAAAATTAAAAAAAATAGAAAATCCTCAAATCCATCTTAGCACCCAGGTGGGAAAGTGCTTAGCACTCAAAGGGTTAATAACGCATTGTTGGTTGTGCAAAGCTGGGAAATGGGTAGTAAAGGTGTTATCTATCTTTTTTTTTATTTTAAAGATTTTTATTGTAGTTTTTCCAGGTTACATCACAAAGTTTACAATCTTAGCAAAATACAATTTATGTGTACACAGTGTTTTCATATCTTCACAATAGTGAGATCTATCAGACATACAACTAAGCATATTGAGAATGAACGTGTCTAAATAAAAGCGAAAGACTATGGACAGAGATCACTCAATAATATGTTCTTAATAAGAAGAACTGTCAAACATACATTAAAAAAAGTTGTATATACACATATTAAATTAAGAGAAGGAATCTATGCATAGCTGTCACAAAATAATACGTTCTGATAGACAATATCTGTAAGTAAACATGTTGTATATAATGAAACCTCAGTTTTCTGTTAAGGTAGATCACCAGAGTAACTACATCACAGGCTACTTTTGGACCAACCAAAACATAAAGATTACATTAAATGGTAGTTACATATTGACCACTCTTGGGTCACTAGAAAAATATAAACCTCCCAACTGAAATAGAAGAATATACTTTACATCGCTGGAGGTGGTAGGACTAGAATGATAAATATATGTAAAATTGGGTACTAGAATGGAATGGAGCTACTCTTGATAATGGTAAATAAGTTGAATCTATTGCCACTTTGGGGCTAGGTATAGCATGAAACATGAAATATTTAAAGAACAGCAACAGATTGTATAAAAGGTTTCAACACTAAGGGGTAAAATGAGTTTCTGGTCTAATATGATATCTGTGGTAATCACTAAATTCCACCCCACTAATTCTATAAACATTAGTGTCAACAGACCCATTACTTCTATTTAGCTAACCTGTGGAGCCTAAAGCTGTTGTTAGTTACACAAAACATAAAAGGATGGACCACTACTGACATATGTAAAGAACTTATCTAGGTCTCATCAATGGGTAAAATACATCTCCTCATACATAATATACAATGTAAATGCCACGCCACCTCGGCCGCCGGCAGCATGGCAAGATATGGTATAACAAGGAGAGACACAGTAAGTTGGCTTATATATACATAATACCCATTAACAATTCAGTTTGAATATAAGAACTGAGGACCCCTTAAACCTTTAATTTGTTGCTATACTGGCAAACATATCAGAAGAGTAAATGTAAGCTGTCTAAACTATTACAAGTGAAGAAATTACTGCTGCCTAAAATGGTTCAAGCAATATATGCGACTTTGAAATGAAATAAGGCAGTCTCCCCAACATCTGGCTTAGTTGCCTTTTTAAGGGTGTAGTTAAAATCTGAGTATGCGGGTTCAGGAGGAGTACCTTGTCCCCCAAAAGTGAGGAAATATGTTTGGCACTCAGATGGCAGTTGAATGGGAAACAGTGTCTGTCCACAAATTACGATAGAGTTTCCGCAATATGCAAACTGTGGATGTCTGTCAGCAAGGGCATAGTCATTAACCCACTCCTACCTTCATGATCTGATTGCAGGCCGTATCGATAAGGCCACTCAATGGGTGGTGTTGCGCATACATAGCGGCCCATAGCATATTCAAAGGGGCCACTCTGTAAATGTCGAAAATGTCCCTGGTGGAAACGAGCATCTCCTTAAACTGACCCTCAGTGAGGGCCCATCTGTCAGGCTGTAGGGTCCTCTTACCGGAGGCTGGGATAGGGAAGATCCTATTCTGACGGCCTCCATGCATTACAGGAGTATGCGCTTCTCGTGCCTCAGAATACTGTACAACAGCTGTGTTGATGAGATCGGCTTTCTGATCCCCTGTGGCGGCGGTCCGTTCGAGGTGAGAGTCTCCCCCTAGATCCATATACACTCCGATAGTTTGCAAGACCGGGTAAATTTCCTCTGTATCGACCCACATACTGGATGGATGACGGGCAATTAGAGGCTCAGTCGATGGCAATGTCCATTTTATAAAGGGTCTGCAAATATCTCTCAGCGAGTCCCATTCTGCACTAATTGCTAGCCTAAGTTTTGAGAAGTGGGCGTCTAGAAGTGCTCCCAGACTGCCTCTATAGCACTAATTGAGGTGCTTTAACAAATGTGAGTTCAATCTATGCACATCTTAATATATCTTTGGACCAAACAATATTGGGCCATGTGGCGCATCTGTCTTCTCTTATCTTTGTAGATAAATTGTAGACACAGAAACTCGTAGCAGCGTTACTTGTCTGCTCAGTAATCCGGTTACCCGAGGGGGTGTAGTATGTGGCAGCCTAAGCCCCATAAATTGTAGCCCACGCTTTGGTGCCCTGCAGGTTTTATGTTCCGTAGCGTTGCAACTTGTAAAATTTGTGCAGGAGCCGTTGTTCCAGTCAGGTCTGTAGGCCATTTAAGCGATCTCAGATACCGCATGGCCACTCTCCATGTTGCTGCGCTGAGAAACATAGGCTGGATGCCCGATCCCCGGGCAGAAATCCATACAGTAGTAGTAGAGGGCAATACAGTTCAGACTGTGGGTGTTTTCATATAAAAAATATCCAAATATATACTGTAAAACCCAAATTATTAAGAATTAAAGTCAGGAGCCCGGGAACCACACGTCCAGCCGCCTCAGCTATTGGCTCCGCCCCCCTCGTTATCTATCTTTTTAAACAATAAAAAAATTAAGTAGACTGTCCCTTACCATGCTATTGTTTATCCTCATGTACCTGAAGATGTCTTTAAAGCTGTTCTCTTATTTTTAACCCATTACAGAATCCAGTTGGTAAAGCTCTGCATTTTATACTGGGCACCACCATTTTTTAGCTTGCGTAATATTGTATCCTGTTACAAAAGCATGGCACCTTCACAGATCTGTAATGTTACCGGCGTTTTGACCGTTGTACTTTTTTCTTTAGTTTAGCTCACATAATAGGGAGAGAGGAAGTATTACATTTTTTAATTTTTATTGTTGTTGTTTTTTGACCATTTATAAGTTAAATAACAAGTATAAGCTTCATGATGGTGGTGCCCATTTTGATGTTGTAGTCACTAACTAATACTTGTAAGGGGTTAATTAAGAGAATGACTTTGAAGACAATTACAGACACAGGAGGAAAAAAAATAGCATATGTGAGTAGTAACCATTCTGTTGTAGTTATACTCAGAGCAGTTTAATATCCCTTTAAAGGATGATAAACTAAAAAAATCCCTTTAAAATATTTGTGTAGTTAAAAACTTGGTGCCTGCTCTCTCTTCCTGTATTTGACAGTGAGCCTTTAATTATTAAAATAGCTGTTGTCATTAAAGGGACATTAAACGCTAAACAAATGCTAGATAGAATAATGAATTCATTTTATATTACCATCACAAAGTGTTTAATGTCGCTTTTATATTTTCGCAAACGCAGCCGTCACATAGCTAAAGACACATGCACACTCTTGAACTAACTTTGGATTTCTCTTTAATAAAGGATACCAAGAAATAAATTGGAAAGTTACTTAAAAATGCATGCTCTATCCAATCCATTTAAGTTTAATTTTGACTTTACTACTTTACTGTCCCTTTAAAATAGAGCATACATTTAAAAAACAAAATCCATTTGACCTTTTTCTCTAGGTCTCCTTAGTTGAAATATTTTCCATGCGAGCATACTGAAGACTAACTTAAACTTGCATGATTCAGAAATGTAATTTGAAAACATTTTTAAATTAACTTCTGTTATCAAATTTGCTTTGTCATTATTTAACTCCTAAATGAGATTGCACCTTCTTGAACTTTAGTTAAAAAATGTGTTTTTCTTTAATGATGATATTCTTGGTATTAAAGTACATCGGAAGTTCAGTTTTAGTGGACAAGTAGATTTCTGATCATTTATAAATTTTCTTTTTGTTTTATATTATGTCTTCATCTGACACTTATTGCCCAAGACTGTCAAGTTAAATGTAAAAATGTTGACAAAGTGAGAGATCAAAGATCTCAATACATTGATTGAGCTTAATTAATATTAACAGATAGATGAACAGATTATATATTCCTTTTTATTTCCAAGCAGACCTTGATATAATGGGAGCAAACAAACAAAACAAAAATCACAGGGCAAAAAACTTTTAAAAAACAAACAAAAAAAACCCCAAACACATTTTCTAAACTGTGCTTCCAAAATAGGCATGGTTACAGCTGTCACTCTTGTGTTAAAGAAAAACAACCAGGGTCATGGTCTTGCCCTCCAAGCGATGTACTGTGCACAGAAAAATAGAACCATGGTAAATTGGTGAAACAAAACCGTTAAGAGCAGCAGTGAATCTTTACAGAGTTAAAATTCACAGTCACATGAGTAGATACTGTAGCTTGAGTTTGTCTGTTATTTATTTTTATTTTTTTAAAAGGCTGATTTATTTATATGATAAAAAGCAGCCACTGATGTTAACTGAAATAAAATTTATAAACCACGAACTTTACAAACTGCAGATTTGTGTTGGGTAAAACATTTTTCTGTGTTTCATATGATTAAAAACAAACGATAGAGAGACTCCGTATGCCTTAGTTTATTTATTTTTTTGCAAGGTAAGCATTTTGACATGTTTAGTACTTCATGCAAAGACATAATAAGCATAACGACAAAATCTTGTAGATTTAGTTGTCATTCAGCAAACAACATCTTCAAGTGTTGTGTTTTTCGCCCTAGCGTTTACATCTGAATAATGCATAGCAGACGCTGCTCATTCCCCGTGCATCTATTTATATCAAGCAGTGAAGCAATCATGATATAGATTAAGTTGTTTTGATGGCTGGCCAAAGTGCCGAGTTCTCCTTTTATTTTACTGCTACATATTTTATCCTTTATGCGAATGAACATGGTGTCAATATACCAGGAATATTTGTTTTAACTTGTAAACACACTTTCCCAATTATTATTTTTTTTTTAGTCCATTTTACAAATATATTTCTTTATATTGACAGCACATAAACGGTGAACTGTTAGGTAAATACTAAAAACATATGTAGTGAAGGTAGAAGCTTTCTAACTGCTTCAAATTCACTCTATTTAGTTTTACTTGCTTCCCGTTTCAAGGATGTAGCGCTGGATGCTATACATTCTCCATCATTGAGTTTTGTTTGTTTTTTTAATATTTTTTTAAACCTAGTAGACATTTCCTTCCTAAGATAGGGAGAGTCCATGGCTTCATTCCTTACTGTTGGGAAATACAACACCTGGCCACCATGGGGAGGCAAAGACACCCCAGCCAAGAGCTTAAATATCCCTCCCACTTCCTCATTACTCCAGTCATTCTTTGCCTTTCTTCATATGAGGTAGCAGAGAAGTGTCAGAAGATTCGGAGAGTCCTGAAAAAGGTTATCTGCCCTTCGAGATAGGACAGGAGTTTTAAGTAGTCATGTCAACCCCTCACTGAGAGTATTGATGAAAGTTAGATGCTGGAGATGCAGGGAAATTTTTCTGCGAAACCATCCAGACTACTGCTAACAGCTCCTAAGCAATCGGTGTTGACGATTTTCACTGCCTGCTTTCTCTCACTCAAGTCTATGTCAGGAGCGCTTCTATAACACTGTCACACTTGAGAGGCTGGGTTCTGTTCCACAGCATGGATCCTGAAGCTAAGATTGTTTCAATTTTTACACATAAAATGCTATAGCAGGGTCACAGTGTGGCTCCTTTATACCTTCATAGGATCCAGGGTTAATATTTATTAAACAGTTGGGGTTAATTAATCGGTGTATTAATTATTTACATGCTGCTTTTAGTGATTTTTTCCTGGGCTGATAGACTGTGTTTTTGGCTGGAACAAACAGGTTTCACTTTTAAGTTTCACTTTCGTTTTTGAAAGTGTTGCACAGCTCCTATTACTTGCTGTACTTAATAACGGGAAGTACTGTCTTGCACTCCATGTGACCGGGTGTGGTCTATGTTCATTTCCTCCATTCCGGCTGAGACTTGAACCTGAGGAGAGTGTTTCCTCTGTTAACTGTCTGGGTCTAAGAGGTGGCAAATGCCCCAGCCATTGGGAGTATAAAGGTGCAGTTTTCTATAATACAAAATGTTTTTATTTGTGTCCTTCTGTTGGTATAACCTGAGCTATGGAGGACTCTGACATGTTAGAAGGTACTCCTTCGGTACTAAATCATACATGTTTATATTGTGAGGAGGCCGGGGTTTTCCCGCCCACTCAATTATGTTCCACATGCCTTAACACCGTTATAAAGTCTAAGAAGTGAGACAAGCCTGCTAAGGCTCTTAGTCCCTCTGAGCCGTCTACCTCTCAGGACTCGGCGTCCCATGAGATTCCTACTCTTGCTACATTATCCACCCCACATGCAGTTCCCTGTAGCACATCTAAGCCTTCTTCCTGTGGACTTTGCCGCACAGTTACAAACTGCGGTGTCTGTGGCCCTCAGTGCTTTACCTCGCTCTAACAAACGCAAGAGAAAAGTTAAACATAGCTCTGCTGACACGGAGTCATCTAAATATTTATCGGATTTAGCTATTATGTCCCAGTTATCCGATGATGAGTTAACTTCTGTAGCTTCAGAGGGTGAACTTTCTGGTGTGGAGGAACCGTCATTTAGATTTAAAATTGAACACTTGCGTTATTTTTATTAAAGGAGGTTCTGTCTACGTTAGAGGTTCCAGAGGCTGCGCTGCCTAAAGAACCTATGATACCTAAATTAGAGTTTACGAATACAGGAAAGTTCCTTTGACTTTTTCTGTGCCAGTTAAGATGGTGATCATTATTAAGAGCGAATGGGAAAGAATTGGTTCTTCCTTTTCCCCATCGTCTACTTTTAAAAAGTTGTTCCCGGTCCCGGACTCTCGACTGGATTTGTGGGGCTTCATTCCTAAGGTGGATGGTGCTATCTCTACGCTTCCTAAACTTACTACTATACCTCTTGAGGATAGTTCTTCGTTCAGAGAGAAGATGGATAAGAAAATGGAAACCTTTCTGAGAAAGAGGTTTCAACATATGGGATTTTTGTTTCAACCGGCGGCTGTAGTTGCCGGAGCGGCTACCTACTGGTGTGACTCTTTGTCAGAACTCATTGAGGTGGAGACTCCCCTCAAGGATATTCAAGACAGAATTAAAGCTGTGAGAATTGCTAAATCTTTTATCTGTGATGTGAACATGCAAATTATTCCTCTGGCGTTGAGGTCCTAGCCAGCCGGGCGCTCTGGTTGAAGTCTTGGTCTGCGGATATGACTTCTAAGTCTAGACTCCTTTCTCTTCCCTTGAAGGGAAAGATTTTATTTGGTCCAGGCCTGGACTCCATTATTTCTATGGTTACCTAAGGCAAGGGTGCCTTCCTACCACAATATAAGAAGAACAAGTCTAAGGGACGACAATCTTCTTATTTTCATTCTGACAAATTCCAACAACAACAATCCTCCAAGCCTGAGCAACCCAAGAGTACTGGAGGTGGTATCTCAGTGATGCAAGATAGGCTCCCAATCTCTTCGGCCAAGGGGCAGATTCCTTCTCTCGAATCTGTCTACCCGACCAGAAGAGAGGGATGCCTTTCTAGGGTGCATTCGGGATCTATCCTCCTTAGGAGTTGTTGTCCTGGTGCCTATCGAAGAAAGAGGTTTGGGGCTTTATTCAAACCTTTTCGTGGTCCCAAAGAAGGAGGGAACTTTCCACCCTATTCTGGACCTTATAGTATTTAAACAAATTTCTCAGTGTTCCTTCCTTTGATTTAAGAAGGCCAGTTTTTGATCTATAGATCTGAAGGACACTTACCTTCATGTTTCAATCCACAGGGAACACTTTCAGTTCCTTAGGTTTGCATTCCTGGACCAGCACTTCCAGTTCATTGCCCTTCTGTTTGGCCTAGCTGCTGCTCCAAGAATCTTTACAAAGGTTCTGGGGGCTCTTCTAACCTTTGCCAGAACTCAGGGTATTGCAGTAGCCCCATACTTGGACGATATTCTGGTGCAAGCACCATCCTTTCATCTTGCAAAAGAATTCTCAGAGTCCCTTCTCAGTCTTCTTCGATCACATGGATGGAAGATAAACTTTGAAAAGAGTTCTCTTATCCCAAGTACCAGGGTGGAATTCCTGGGTACTATAATAGACTCCATATCCATGAGGATATTTCTAACAGACCAGAGACGGCGCATGCTAACTTCGGCATGTCTATCCGGATGGGGAGCTGTTTGGGGTGCCAGGAAGGCACAGGGGTTGGGGACTCAGGAGTCCTCCCTCCTGATCAATATTTTAGAACTATGGGCAATTTTCAAGGCCTTGAAGGCTTGGCCACTTCTGGGTTCATCCCAGTTTATCAGATTCCAATCAGACCATATAACCTCTGTGGCTTACATCGACCATCGGGGGGAACGAGAAGTTCCTTGGTGTTAAAGGAAGTATCTCAGATTCTGGAGTGGATGTTCTCTGTCAGCAATCCACATTCCGGGTGTGGACAACTGGGAGGCAGATTTTCTCAACAGGCAATCCTTCCATTGAGGGGAATGGTCTCTCCATCTTGAGGTGTTTGCAGAGATATGCAGCAAGTGGAGGACGCCGGAGATAGATCTCATGGTGTCCCGTCTCAATACCAAGCTACCCAGGTACGGGTCGAGGGATCCCCAAGTGGATCTAATAGATGCACTAGCAGTGCCCTGGAGGGTCAAATGCATATATCTTTTTCCTCCATTACTTCGAGTGGTGGCCTGCATCAAGCAGGAGCGGGTATAAGTAATCCTGATTGCTCCATCATGGCCACGAAGGACGTGGTTCATGGATCTAGTGGGGATGTTCTCATCTCCTCCGTGGAAGTTACCTTGTCGTGAAGACCTGCTGATACAAGGTCCATTTGTTCATCAAAATGTAGATTCTCTGAGGCTGACTGCGTGGAGATTGAACTCTTAGTCTTAGCCAAGAGAGGTTTCTCTGAGAGTGTCATTGATATTTTTATTCAAGATCGTAAACCAGTTACTCGGCATATCTACCACAAGGTGTGGAGAACCTACTTATTCTGTTGTGAAGAGCGTGGTTTTTCCTGGCACAGAGTTAAGGTTGCCAGGATTTTATCTTTTCTCCAGGATGGGCTGGAGAAGGGCCTTTCTGCTAGTTCCCTGAGGGGACAGATTTCGGCCCTGTCTGTATTATTGCGCAAGAGACTGGCTGAGCTTCCAGACGTGCAGGCCTTTGTTAAGGCTCTGATTAGGATCAGACCTGTGTTTAGATCAGGGACTCCTCCTTGGAGCCTAAATCTTGTTCTTCGGGTTTTGCAACAGGTTCCGTTTGTTATCTTGGAAGGTTCTCTTTTTAATTGCTATTGCCTCTGTGTGCAGAGTTTCTGAGATCTCTGCTTTGCCATGTGAGCCCCCTTATCTGATTTTCAATGCAGATAAGGCAGTTTTATATACTAAATTAGGTTTTCTTCCTAAGGTTGTGTCAGATCGCAACATCAATCAGGAGATTGTGGTTCCTTCCTTGTGTCCTAATCCTTCATCGGAGGAACGCTTACTTCACAATTTGGATGTGGTTCACACCTTGAAGTTCTATCTTCAGGCTACTGAGGAGTTTAGACAATCTTCCTCTTTGTTTGTTGTCTATTCGGGGAAGCGTAAGGGCCAGAAGGTTACTTCGATTTCCCTATATTGTTGGTTAAGGAGTCTCATCTGCTTAGCTTACGAGACAGCTGGACATCTTCCTCCTGAGAGGATAACGACTCATTCCACTAGAGCAGTGGCTTCCTCTTGGGCCTTTAAGAACGAGGCCTCTATGGATCTAAATTGTAAGGCGGCTACCTGGTCCTTCTTACATACTTTTTCAAAATTTTACAAGTTTGATGTTTTTGCTTCGGCTGAAGCAGCTTTCGGGAGAAATGTTTAGCAGACTGTGGTGCCCTCAGAATAGGGTCCGCCTCTTCATTTTTGTTCCCTCCCGTTATTCATTCAGTGTCCTCTCGAGCTTGGGTATAGTTTTTCCAACAGTAAGGAATGAAGCAGTGGACTCTCCCTATCTTAGGATGGAAAACATAATTTATGCTTATCAGATAAATTCCTTTCCGGATAGGGAGAGTTCACGACCCTCACCCGTTTTTTCTCGTCTATGGGCAGTCCCCTATTTATTATATTCTTCTGGCACCATTTATACCCTAATGTTGTTTCTCATATTTTTCCTTGCTCCCTCTGCAGAATGACTGGGGTATTGAGGAAGTGGGAGGGATATTTAAGCCTTTGGCTGGTGTGTCTTTGCCTCCTCCTGGTGGCCAGTTGTTGTATTTCCCAACAGTAAGGAATGAAGCCGTGGATTCTCCCTATCCAGAAGGAAAATAATTTATCTTGTAAGCATAAATTATGTTTTTATATTCTAAAAATATACCAGTGGCACACACACGGTTGAGATGGGGCAGCAAGGAGATAAGGCAGTTGCTTAGAAGCTGAGCACTGTTTGGAAATCATGCCAGATCTCAGATGGGTACACACAGAGATGAGCAAACTCTACAATATGTTATTTTACCTATACTAATATTGTAATCTTGAAGGTATTAAATTGGGCTTTCAGGAGCCCCATAACAAAATTTGCACTGGACACGTAGAAATCTGCCCATTAAAAGACACTTTGCTGTTCAGTTCTGCAAGAGTTCTGGCTTCCTATCTTGTTATCCAGAAGCTTCTTATATGGATTTAAAAGGACATGAAACCCAAAAAAATTATTTCATGATTCAGATAGAACATACAATTTTAAACAACTTTCCCGGTTACTTCTAACAACAATTTTGCTTCATTCTCTTGGTTTCCTTTATTGAAGGAGCAGCAGTGCACTATTGGGAGCTAGCTGAACATGTTGGTAAGACAATAAGCATATATATATGTTTATGCAACCACCAATCAGCAGCCTACCTATGTTTGTTTTTCAATAAAGAAACACCAAGAGAACAAAGCAAATTAGATAATAGAAGTAAATTGGAAAGCTGTTTAAAATTGTATGCTCAGTCTAAATCATAAAATATATATATTTGGGATTCATATCCCTTTAAACACTAAACCTCATGTCTAGTACTAACTGTAAACTTTCTTGGTTAGCTTGATTGAAAATGTTCAGGGATTTTTCCTTTTGATTTTATGTATAGTTATGCTTTAGACTCCTCCCGTGCAGCGGAATCGGAGTCACTCATATGGTACATCCTTTTGCTGTATTGTTATTATGCTTCTTAAAAAAATATGGAGAGAAATGTCTACCTGATGCTGTAATAGTAGGTGGTTTAAACTTCTATACATTTTCCAGACAATCCGTATAGAGGTTCCTCTAAATCAGACATCCTCAAACTTAGCCCTCTATATTTCAAATTTGCAAGCTCTCTTCAGTCATTTTATTCAGGACCCACACAAAGATAAATTTAACGGATTCTATACACCTAGAGAAGATAGAGGGCTGGGTGTTCCAAACGTATGACTTTATTATTTAGCAACCAGTATAACACAAATCATCTATTGGCACCAAGAAAGAAAGTTAAAACAATGGCTTAATCTGGAGGCAACTTTCATTTTTATTCTTTATCTTGGTGACCAATGCTGGTAACAAATCAAAAGCAATAATTCCCAAGTACTTATGAATCCTTTTAAAAAAACTACCTAGACAATGTGACAATCTTTAAAAAATTGCCCTGGAATTATCTACAATTCCCTCGAAATTGACACCTGCTTTTGGCAATGCACTTAAGCAGAGGGGAGAGGCAAAGCTAGCCACAGTCGTATGGAAGCGAAGCTCCTGACTAAAATGTTTTAAAAGTGAAAGACCTGCCACATTACTCAGCAAGCTACACCTCCAAGCACTGCAGCATTGTGCCTGAAGCAGTGGGGTGAGGGGTGAGCCTGAACGTCTATTAGAAAATACTGTATATGCAGCTTATTGCAATTAGCAACTCAAGCTCCCAGCATATTATGAGATAATACACACTGCTCCTAACCACACAAGTTCATTCATCCCCTTCATATATACCAACTATTCTCTCTCTAACTTTGCTTGCATAACCTGTTTGAAAGAGTGCAGACACACATTTAGATAGATTGACAAGAGGAGAAAGTCTAGACAAATGAACTTCTAGCTTTGTCACCTAAATGCCATTAAACTTAAGTTTTGCCTATATTATTACTTTTCCCATGTCAAAATCTGATGAAACACTCCAATAGGCACTAACAGTGATATTAGGGGAGAGGCTGCAGGAGAAAGCGGCTTTTTGAATAGGATTGGACATACCTTTAAATCTATTTTTAACAGCCTTAAGCATAAAGTGGTCAAGAATGACACTCTTTAGTAATTGTCAAAAGCAATGTAAAAAATAAAGTTAAGCGCTCAAAGCAAGGGTGTATCTAAGTGATGTGTGGTTAAACGTAAATAAAATGTCGAAAATAGTGATATATTATCAATGTATAAAAGGATTAAATATATATATATATATATATATATATATATATCAGAACAGAGACAGAGGCATAAATATAGTGACAAATGGAAAATTCCAAGTAGCAATTTATTGTACTATTAAAAACAGAAGGTATCTAGATTTCTAAAACGATACAATGTAAAATAAAGGGACGTCTCCCTTAAACAATGTATTAATACATATAAAATAAGCATAAAAGAACGATAAGAAAAGTACTTGCGCTTTATCGAAAGTGTAACGATGTCCCAAGAAGTTAGCTTGCCAAGTGGCAAAAAAGTAACTAAAAAAGTAGCAGCATTCATGTAAAAGCCAGTGAGCCAATAGGAAACAGCATACATGTATAGCTGCCATTTATTTCATAAAGTGGTGAGAGCCCAAAAGCCTTACAATTGAATTCCTGCTTCTAGGAGGAGGCAAAGATATACAAAGCTTTTGAACCATGCCACCTCCCTTTTATATCTCAGTTTTTATCTTAGCCTCCACAGGAGCAGGGGAAGAATTGAGGTGCTTCAGATTCTACATCGAAAGGGGTTCTCAGACCTATGTGCATTGAGGGGTATATGAAGTACTGGTTAGTGACACTATATTTCCCTATGGGATTTAGTCACAAATGTGCCACAGGTGTCAGAGACACATCCCTTAGCTGCCTACTGTTGGTTCGTCATTGTACTCCTCTCAAAAATCCTCTGCTTTTGCTCTCACAGCACTGGATAGGCTCTCTAGTAGAAACAGTCTACTCTGCAGCTGGCAAGCACAGTGGAGTGGGTTCTGTTCAGGTAAGTACAGTGCGCTCACATAGCCACAGGCTATTAGTAGATTTTGTATAGCATAGCCAGGGGGACAAACCAAGTTACTAACAGTCATGTTCCACCTATACTATACACATGTTTTCACTGATTATGTGTTATATGTTTACTTATTACATGTGTAATGTGTATCACATTGTATTTAAGAGGTTTTGTGCAGTTGGCTTGTGGCAAATTAAAGGGCCATGAAACCCACTTTTTTTCTTTCATGATTTAGAAAGAGAATGCAATTTTAAACATCTTTCTAATTTACTTATATTATCTAATTTGTTTTATTCTCTTGATATTCTTTGCTGAAAAGCATATCTAGATATGCTCAGTAGCTGCTGATTGGCTGCTGCACATAGAAGCCTCGTGTGATTGGCTCACCATGTGCATTGCTTTTTCTTCAACTAAGGATATCTAAGAAATGAAGCAAAATAAATAATAGAAGTAAATTGTAATGTTGTTTAAATTTGTATTCTCTATCTGAATCATGAAAGAAAGATTTTGGGTTTAGTGGTCCTTTAACCTTTATTTTTATTTTTTTAGACATTTATTCTATATGGTCTAATTCAGTCTTTAAAGTGAGCCTTATAGCACTGGCCATTCTACAGAGTGAGGGTATTGGCGCTGACCAGACGAAAGAGTGAGCTCCCATATTTAATTCTTTTTTCACAGCAGCAGCTTGTGCGCACTACTATTGAATTGCAGATCGTGCTCCCAAGCTCGTATGGTCTTCTATCAGAGCGGCAGCTTCAGTGCACTACTGTTGTAGTTTTTGGCTCACTCCTTATATTGATCTGATAAATTACTTTTAGCTATGTGGTGGTGTGCTACTTTTGGCAGCGCAAATGTTTATGTTTTCCCGCCTTTGATTTGTGCATGCTCTTCTTCCTTTGGTGCAGCAGCCATTGTTAGCATCTCTCATTGTCTAAGCTGTACCTAGAGAAGTTTTTTTCAGAGGAGGAGAGTACCCTATACATCAATAGCTTGGTGGTAATTTCTACATACATAAATACAGTACAGAGTTTTCCTGGCCAGACCAGTGTCTTCTCCAGTGTCAGGTGGAGTACTGTTGCCCCGAAATATAACAAGTTTGAATCAATTGTTGAGAGGCCCAACTCACCGCAAACCCCTACTGAGACACTGCAAATTAAGCACAGTAGAGCAAGAGCTAAGGGTAATAGAGCAAATAGACTAAACTTGGTTGCTGAACTCTCTCTAGTACTTTATGCAGCCTCCCATGTAGAATTAAACTATTACTTTGCTGAAATCACAAATAATTATTTTCCTGAGGTTAGGTTTCTGACCGGGCCCCTTACAGAGTGGGCAAGGAAGGTAACCACCCTTTTTATGTTATGCTATAAACCCATTGCAAGCCCTGGCTGAAGTAATAGGATAATGTAGCAATCCCATTGTGACATCATGAGGATTATCTTGATACCAAACATGACCTGACTGTCATATTTGGTCACCCAGTAACACACAGGTGATTAAAACATGTCTTAAGATGCCCTAAAGTTTCAACTCTAATTGATTTAAGGTTTGTGTCTTGACAATTACATTGTTTTCTGTCACTCTGTGTGGACAGGTTGGCACATACAAATCACTGTATTGGGAAGACTGAATTGCTCCCCCATTATCTTGTTAATCCAGATGCAGGTAGTAAAAATCAGTGGTCCCATAAGTTTGACCTAAATAGCAAACAATTATTAAAATACCTGGACACACAGAGAAAAAAAATGAACCCATGACATCCTGAAATAATTTGTGACAGGTGCATTTATAACAACTATGCATGGTTTAAACACATAATTACTGGCACTGTATTACAGCATTTTATTATTTTATCGCTATGTCCCTTTAACTTTTCTAAAGGTTTCTTAAAACAATATTATAATTTGTAATCATCCTTCACAGTTAAAATGTGTTTCTTAAATGACACCCTTACTAATTCATTAGACTAAATCAAATATTTGTATAACCAGATGGGGCTAAATGAGGTCAAGCAGACTTAAAAGGGACAGTTGAAGAATGTGCAAAAATGTGCCAGTTTGCCTGCAAGGCCAACTACGTCCTATTTTCCTTGCAATTTCTGTATATTAATGTATGTTATGGTTTAAGCCCTAGTATCATTTTTTTATAACCATTTTAATACTTGATTGTTATCTGTCTAACATTCAATGCCATTGCTTAGCAGAGCAAGCTGTGTCATTTCCATTTTTTATGATGTTACCTGCTGACAATACTTCATTTAGTCATTATGACATTTCCATTTAAAATTCCACCATTCACCTGTCAAAAGCCAAAAATGATTAGCTGTAATATGCAGAAAAATTATTATGCTACTTCTTTCTTTAGTTTCCCCCCCTAGTACCTTTCATTAGAGCATACTAATACTTCTCTCTCTTTTGTCTTACATGATTTGTGCCTGGAATAAATCCTTTAATTAATCTGACTGGCACCTAAGGAATAAGAAGTTGTAGATAACTTAGGTTTGATACTATTTTCTCCTATCTTACGATGGAATAGCTTTAGCTGTTTGTGCAGAGTACCCTCGAAAGCAAGCCATTGGATGGAAATATAACTGCAGTTCTTAGATTTCCTTTAATGTTGTATGTGTTTTTACACAAATAGTTTTTCTAATGGTCGGTGTGTTTTCTCTTGTTAGGTGTATCCAGTCCACGGATCATCCATTACTTGTGGGATATTCTCCTTCCCAACAGGAAGTTGCAAGAGGATCACCCACAGCAGAGCTGCTATATAGCTCCTCCCCTAACTGCCATATCCAGTCATTCTCTTGCAAGCTCTCAACATAGCTGGAGGTAGTAAGAGGAAAGTGGTAAAATATAGTTAGTTTTTTCTTCAATCAAAAGTTTATTGTTTTTAAATGGTACCGGAGTTGTACTATTTTATCTCAGGCAGCATTTAGAAGAAGAATCTGCCTGCGTTTTTCTATGATCTTAGCAGAAGTAACTAAGATCCACTGCCGTTCTCACATATGTCTGAGGAGTGAGGTAACTTCAGAGGGAGAATGGCGTGCAGGGTATCCTGCAATAAGGTATGTGCAGTTAAGTTTTTCTAGGGATGGAATTTGCTAGAAAATGCTGCTAATACCGGATTATTGTAAGTTAAAGCCTAAATACAGTGATTTAATAGCGACTAGTATCAGGCTTGCTATCAGAGGTATATACTCTGATTAATGTGCAATATAAAACGTTTGCTGGCATGTTTAATCGTTTTTATATATGCTTTGGTGATAAAACTTATTGGGGCCTAGTTTTTTCAACATGGCTGGCTTTATTTTTGCCTAGAAACAGTTTCCTGAGGCTTTCCACTGTTATAGTATAAAAGTTACAGTTGGTGCAGTTAAAATTACAAACTGTGACATTCAGCTTCCCTCAGCAGTCCCCTGCATGCTATAGGACATCTCTGAAGGGCTCAAAAGGCTTCAAAAGTAGGAGCTGTGGCAGTTGTTATGACTGTTTAAAAAACATATTTTTCGTTTTGTTAATCTGTTTTTTTTTGTATTAAGGGGTTAATCATCCATTTGCAAGTGGGTGCAATGCTCTGCTAACTTGTTACATACACTGTAAAAATTTCGTTAGTTTAACTGCCTTTTTTCACTGTTATTTCAAATTTTGGCAAAATTTGTTTCTCTTAAAGGCACAGTAACGTTTTTTTATATTGCTTGTTAACTTGATTTAAAGTGTTTTCCAAGCTTGCTAGTCTCATTGCTAGTCTGTATAAACATGTCTGACATAGAGGAAACTCCTTGTTCATTATGTTTAAAAGCCATGGTGGAACCCCATAGGAGAATGTGTACTAAATGTATTGATTTCACTTTAAACAATAAAGATCAGCTGTTATCTTTAAAAGAATTATCACCAGAGGATTCTGACGAGGGGGAAGTTATGCCGACTAACTCTCCCCACGTGTCAGACCCTTTGACTCCCGCTCAAGGGACTCACGCTAAAATGGCGCCAAGTACATCAAAGACGCCCATAGCGATTACTTTGCAGGACATGGCGGCAATCATGGATAATACCCTGTCAGCGGTATTAGCCAGACTGCCTGAATTCAGAGGAAAGCGCGATAGCTCTGGGGTTAGACGTAATACAGAGCGCGCAGATGTTTTAAGGCCCATGTCTGATACTGCGTCACAATATGCAGAAGCTGAGGAAGAGCTTCAGTCTGTGGGTGACGTCTCTGACTCGGGGAAACCTGATTCAGATATGTCTACTTTTAAATTTAAGCTTGCGAACCTCCGGGTGTTGCTTGGAGAGGTTTTAGCTGCTCTGAATGACTGTGACACAATTGCAGTGCCAGAGAAATTGTGTAGACTGGATAAATACTATGCGGTGCCGGTGTGTACTGACGTTTTTCCAATACCTAAAAGGTTTACAGAAATTATTACTAAGGAGTGGGACAGACCCGGTGTGCCGTTTCCCCCCCCCTCCTATTTTTAGAAAAATGTTTCCAATAGACGCCACCACACGGGACTTATGGCAGACGGTCCCTAAGGTGGAGGGAGCAGTTTCTACTTTAGCAAAGCGTACCACTATCCCTGTCGAGGACAGTTGTGCTTTTTCAGATCCAATGGATAAAAAATTAGAAGGTTACCTTAAGAAAATGTTTATTCAACAAGGTTTTATCCTGCAGCCCCTTGCATGCATTGCTCCTGTCACTGCTGCTGCGGCGTTCTGGTTTGAGTCTCTGGAAGAGGCCTTTCAGACAGCTACTCCATTGACTGAAATACTTGACAAGCTTAGAACACTTAAGCTAGCTAATTCTTTTGTTTCTGATGCCATTGTTCATTTGACTAAACTAACGGCTAAGAATTCTGGATTCGCCATCCAGGCGCGTAGGGCGCTATGGCTTAAATCTTGGTCAGCTGATGTGACTTCAAAGTCTAAATTACTTAACATTCCCTTCAAGGGGCAGACCCTATTCGGGCCTGGTTTGAAGGAAATTATTGCTGACATTACTGGAGGTAAGGGTCATACCCTTCCTCAGGGCAGGGCCAAATCAAGGGCCAAACAGTCTAATTTTCGTGCCTTTCAAAACTTCAAGGCAGGTGCAGCATCAACTTCCTCTGCTACAAAACAAGAGGGAACTTTTGCGCAATCCAAGCCGGCCTGGAAATCAAACCAGGCCTGGAACAAAGGCAAGCAGGCCAGAAAGCCTGCTGCTGCCTCTAAGACAGCATGAAGTAACGGCCCCCTATCCGGCAACGGATCTAGTAGGGGGCAGACTTTCTCTCTTCGCCCAGGCATGGGCAAGAGATGTTCAGGATCCCTGGGCGTTGGAGATCATATCTCAGGGATATCTTCTGGACTTCAAAGCTTCCCCCCCACAAGGGAGATAAAGAAAGAGGCATTCTTACGCTGTGTGCAAGACCTCCTAATAATGGGAGTGATCCATCCAGTTCCACAGATGGAACAAGGACAGGGATTTTATTCAAATCTGTTTGTGGTTCCCAAAAAAGAGGGAACCTTCAGACCAATTTTGGATCTAAAGATCTTAAACAAATTCCTCAGAGTTCCATCGTTCAAAATGGAAACTATTCGGACAATCCTACCTATGATCCAGGAGGGTCAGTACATGACCACAGTGGATTTGAAGGATGCTTACCTTCACATACCGATTCACAAAGATCATCATCGGTTCCTAAGGTTTGCCTTTCTAGACAGGCATTACCAGTTTGTCCCTTCAGGTTAGCTAGAAAAGATAAAAATAACTACCTTAAAAAAGATAAGAAATTTTAAAACCTCTGGCGCTACAAAAAATTTTTGTTGCTAAAATTGGAAAATAGAAAAATTGGATGAATGTGATATGACCTACTTGGTTAAAAAACGATATTAAAATATTATAAAACAACCTTTGGTCTTAGTGATAACTTAAACAACGTTTGTTATATGTGCAAAAAAATGTTTTTATTACATAAAATAAATAAACAAAATAAGAATGAAAATAAAAAATATGCAGATAAAAAATATAGCTGATCAGCTAGTACAATTAAAAATAAATAAGTGCAGTATCAAAAATAAAATAGCATAAACACAACAGAAATACACAATAGAACTTGATCCAAAGAAAGTTCATAAGCCTTCAAGGGTTAATATGGGTTAGATCCAGATCGGAACGAAATCAGAGACTCCTTCAACAGCTGAGATGTCGAATGCCAATTGTAGCTGGAAGGGAGCTGAAATGACAATGAATCCAAATCAAAAGAACAGCAGAGAACCAAAATTGAGGTGTTCAATTTTACTTACACCGTGTTTTGGTCTCTGCAGCAGCGGTCAGACACTGAAAGATAACAGTGGAAGCGGATGTTTCTTTAATGTAAAAGCCGATGTCAAGTAACTGCTCCACTCAGGGATTCTCACAGTATCGAAGCCGGTCTGTAATGACTACGTCACGTAACGTCAGAGTGGGCGGAGCAACGCGTTTCAGCCCGTTCAGGGCCTTTGTCAAGCTCCAGAAGAGAGTGTGGTAGGTCCTTTTATACCTATAGCTTTTATGTTGATTGGTTGAGTGCCATAAGTAGGAGTGTCTTGCAATTTAAAGACAAGGTTAGTAATGGCAGTGTGCGATCAAACAGTAACAAAATAACACAATAATGATACATTGTTCATGAGTGCAAATTTGTTGCTATACAGCATATTACCTTATCTGTCTCAATTAGTATTTATATACAATAGTAGCGATCATATTTGAAAAAGGGCAGCTGCAAAAAGTAAAAACAAAGATATGCAGTGATGTATGATCATGATTCAGAAGCGATACATAATTTGTTATCACCAAGACCAAAGAGCTATACTAAAATGAACAAATAAATAAATAAATCAATCAATCACAGTACATCCAATTAATCGTTATAAAACTATTATAAAGACAACTTATATATATATAAAAAGAATCTTTATAAAAACACTAAATAGACCTATACGTATAAGAGCAATTATATTAAAAATAGGGGGAATTATACCAATCGCAATATTATATAATATATGTTTGCATATATCAAGACATATACACATATATAATGGTACTTAAAGGGATATACTAAGCACAATAACCAAACAGTAGTTGTGCATATCTTTCCTTTGTCCACATATACATGTGCTCATATTTACAGACAATTGTTTGATTTTCAAAAATTGTTTGATATTAAAACGTAAAGAATATATAAACGTGGAACAAAAATAAATTTAAATTTAAATTACTGGACTTAATTAATTCTAATCTCTGAGAAAGCAACCTATATCAAAGTCAATATTTAAACCATTGGGTTGTAATGTCTTTAGTTCAAAGATCCATTTTGTTTCTTTTTTGATTAAATCAGATTGAATGTTGCTACCCCTCCAATGTGGTTTAACCTTCTCTATTCCTATATATGAGAAATGGGCTAAATTCCCATTGTTACATGCAGCAAAATGCTTTGGTACAGGGAGGTCTTTGTTCCTGTCTAAATCATATTTTTCTATAGACCATATGTGCTCCCGTATACGGTCACGTAATGGTCTTTCCGATTCACCTATATATTGTTTGCCACATCGGCATTGTATTAGGTAAACCACATATCTGTCAGAGCATCTTATAGTATCTTTGATCTTAAAAGACTTTCCTGTTATATTAGATGTAAACTCCTTCTGTTTCTTAGAATGTTTGCAGGCCTTGCATGTTAAGCAGGGAAAAAAGCCATTAATTTTCTTACCTGTTAAGTCCTGCTGTGATTTATTTTTATTCTTATTTTTATTCTCAGTAGGTGCTAAAATTGTTTTCAGGTTGCGAGCCTTTTTATAAACAATTTGTGGTTTAGCTGGTAAAATAGAACCCAAATGTTCATCATTTTTTAAAATCCCCCAATGTTTTTTTAAAATTTTTTCTATTAAATATTTATTGCTACAGTATCCAGTAATGAAAGGGATAAAAGTATTATCATTCCTTCTTTGAATTTTATTTTGGGATCTCGTATTATTTTGAACTAGATCCTGTCTGTTAACTTCTCTTACTTCCATACGTACCTTTTCTATTTTGTTAGCATTATAACCTCTCTCTATAAATTTTTGTTTCAGCTTATCTGATTGGGCATCAAAATCAATTAGATTTGAACAATTTTTCTTTACCCGTAAAAACTGGCCTTTGGGAATGTTCTCAATCCACCTTGGGTGGTGACAGCTGGTATAATGAATATAACTGTTGGCGTCTACAGTTTTAAAGTGCGTTTTAGAGAGAATTTTATTATTAACAGGAAATAATTCTAAATCTAAAAAACTAATAATTTGTCTACTTTTTTCGTAGGTAAACTTCAGGTTTAGTTCATTATTATTCATCGATACAATAAATTCTTCTAGTATATTTTCTTCCCCTCTCCAAATAATGAGGATATCGTCTATATAACGTTTGTATGACACCAGGTTTGCTCCAAAAGGGGTAGTGGATAAAAAGGTTTGTTCCCAATATCCCATAAATAAATTAGCGTAACTTGGAGCAAACCTGGTGCCCATAGCCGTTCCTCTTTCCTGATTATAAAATTGATCCATATAGCTAAAAAAATTATGTGTTAGAATAAATTCTATTGAATCTATTAAAAAAGATTTTTGTTCACTTTTAATAGTATTGTCAATATCTAAAAAGTGTCTAACTGCTCGTAGGCCGTCTGCATGGTTGATGCACGTATATAACGACGCAACATCACACGTGACAAGAAGAAAATCCTCTTGCCACGGGATGTTTTCTATTAATTTTAATACATCTGTTGAGTCTTTCAGATAGGAGGACAAAGATCTAACATATTTCTGGAGGAAAATATCTAAGTATTCGGAAAGGTTGGCTGTAAGGGATCCAATTCCTGATATAATCGGCCTACCAGGTGGGTTTGTCAAACTCTTGTGTATCTTTGGTAAACAATAAAGTAAGGAAATTTTAGGAAATTTTGGAAGTAAGTAATTCATTTCTTTAGCATTAAGTATGCCCTTATTTAGTGCTCCATTTAAAAGTGTTTTTAAAACATCAGAATATCTCTTGGTGGGATCATTTGCTAATTTTTTGTAGGTTTCATTATCTTTAAGAAGGTTATCACAAATTTTATGGTAATCAATAGAATCTAAAATTACTTTACCTCCGCCCTTGTCGGCGGGCTTTATTATCAGATCATCAGTCTCCAGCTCTTTAATAACCTTTAATTGTTTCTTGTTTAGATTACTGTGTGTTTTGTTGATTTTCTCTTCGGTTAAATTCTCAATATCTCTTAACACAAATTTTTCAAATGTTTCTAAAAAAGGGCCTTTATCTGATTTCGGATAAAAAGTTGATTTTCCTTTCAATTGGGTATGGATAAATTCATTATCATTAATTAGAGAGTTATCAGCTAATTTCTCAGTCCCTGATTTTAAAAACCACTTTTTTACTGTCAATTTTCTCATAAATTTGTGTGCATCAATATATGCTCCAAATTTATTTAATTTGCAACTAGGTGCAAATGATAGGCCTTTCTTTAATATATCCTCATGATCTTTACTTAATTGTTTCTTACTTAAATTAAAGATTCCTAAATGTGTCTCTGACTTACTTAAAATCTTGATTTTTTTGGGTCTCCTACTCCCTCCTCTCTTTCCTCTCTGCCTGATGCCCTTCTTTTTCTTACATCTCTTTGAGGTAATGGGCTGAAAAGTGAACTTTGGCCTTGTCCTAAAAAAGACGAGGAAGTGGAAGGATTAGCATGATCATCAGTTTTTTCATTTTGTAAAGGGGCAAATCTATTATTTGACCTCCAATCATTACTTTTGTTCTGATTGGAGTTCTGTCTATTTATTCGGGTATTATACTCAAAACTTTTTTGATCTCGTTGATATTGATTATTTGTGTTAAATGTCCCATTTTGATAAGTATAGGGTCCTCTGTATGTATTATCACCCTGATTTGAGTTATTTCTCTGTTCTCGATAAAACTGACGTCTAGGTTCAAAATTTTGTCTTTGTTCTCTATTTGAAGCATATCCATTATTATAATTTCTATTACTTCCATTTTTATAATTAGGGGTAAAATTAGGCCCTTGTTCAGCTCTCAATTGATTGCTATTATCAAAAAATCTGGCTTGGGGATGGTCATGTGAACGTTGATAATTAGAATTTATTCTATGATTGTAATTTCTCTGTTCATACCCTGTGTGGTGATTATTATGATTTATACCATTTTCTTTTATTGAAGTATTTCTTTCATTCTCTCCTTTATTAGTATGTCTCCATTTGTGGGAGATATAATTGTCCCAGTTTGGTTGATTAATATGGGATAAATAATCCTCTCTGTCCCTTTCGAATTTTCTTATTTTTACTTTCAAAATATCCTCCTTAGTATTTTTTAACAGCTTTTTAATTTCTATTTCTTTATTAATATATTCCTCATTGCTTTCAAATTCCTTTAATTGAATCTCTAATTCCTTTATCTCAACTTCTAGTTTTTTCAAGATCTCACCTCTATAATCTTTTATTAATCTCATAAGATTGAAAGATGCTTGTTCTAAAATATCGTTCCATCTTTTCTTGAAATCAATATCATCTACTTTAAAGGAACATTCTTTCTTAATTCTTAGGCCACGTGGGACTCTTTTATTTTCTAAATATTTTTCTATAAAGATAAACTCAGTCCTATGTTTCATTTCTAATATTAGTTTATCTTCTAAGTCTTTCATTAGCTTACATAATGAGTCTACATTACCTGGGGTAACGATGATATCTGAAGAGAAAATGTTATATATTCCTTTATAGACCTCATCTCTGTATTTGAAAACATTATCAGACATGGTCCTAGCAGCTGGGTAAACACAGGTGGGGAAACAAATACAGAAGGTTAGATAAAATTGTGTGTAACCCTGCGCAGGATTTTCTAAAATACCAATATGCCAGTAGGTAATGGAGAACCCCTGTCTCCACAAGTGAAATAGAAAAGATAAAAATAACTACCTTAAAAAAGATAAGAAATTTTAAAACCTCTGGCGCTACAAAAAATTTTTGTTGCTAAAATTGGAAAATAGAAAAATTGGATGAATGTGATATGACCTACTTGGTTAAAAAACGATATTAAAATATTATAAAACAACCTTTGGTCTTAGTGATAACTTAAACAACGTTTGTTATATGTGCAAAAAAATGTTTTTATTACATAAAATAAATAAACAAAATAAGAATGAAAATAAAAAATATGCAGATAAAAAATATAGCTGATCAGCTAGTACAATTAAAAATAAATAAGTGCAGTATCAAAAATAAAATAGCATAAACACAACAGAAATACACAATAGAACTTGATCCAAAGAAAGGTTAGCTACAGCCCCAAGAATTTTTACAAAGGTTCTGGGGTCTCTTCTGGCGGTCTTAAGACCACGGGGCATAGCAGTGGCCCCTTATCTAGACGACATCCTGATACAGGCGTCAAACTTCCAAATTGCCAAATCTCATATGGACATAGTGTTGGCATTTCTGAGGTCGCATGGGTGGAAAGTGAACGAGGGAAAGAGTTCTCTATCACCCCTCACAAGGGTTTCCTTCCTAGGAACTCTGATAGATTCTGTAGAAATGAAAATTTACCTGACGGAATCCAGGTTATCAAAGCTTCTAAATTCCTGCCGTGTTCTTCACTACATTCCGCGCCTTTCGGTGGCTCAGTGCATGGAAGTGATCGGCTTAATGGTAGCGGCGATGGACATAGTGCCATTTGCGCGCCTACATCTCAGACCACTGCAATTATGCATGGTCAGTCAGTGGAATGGGGATTACACAGATTTGTCCCCTCTGCTAAATCTGGATCAAGAAACCAGAGATTCTCTTCTCTGGTGGCTATCTCGGGTCCATCTGTCCAAAGGTATGACCTTTCGCAGGCCAGATTGGACAATTGTAACAACAGATGCCAGCCTTCTAGGTTGGGTTGCAGTCTGGAATTCCCTGAAGGCTCAGGGATCGTGGCCTCAGGAGGAGAAACTCCTCCCAATAAATATTCTGGAGTTAAGAGCAATATTCAATGCTCTTCTAGCTTGGCCTCAGTTAGCAACCCTGAGGTTCATCAGATTTCAGTCGGACAACATCACAACTGTGGCTTACATCAACCATCAAGGGGGGACCAGGAGCTCCCTAGCGATGTTAGAAGTCTCCAAGATAATTCGCTGGGCAGAGACTCACTCTTGCCATCTATCAGCGATCCATATCCCAGGTGTAGAGAACTGGGAGGCGGATTTTCTAAGTCGTCAGACTTTTCATCCGGGGGAGTGGGAACTCCATCCAGAGGTGTTTGCTCAATTGGTTCATCGTTGGGGCACACCAGAATTGGATCTCATGGCGTCTCGCCAGAACGCCAAGCTTACTTGTTACGGATCCAGGTCCAGGGACCCAGAAGCGACGCTGATAGATGCTCTAGCAGCACCGTGGTTCTTCAACCTGGCTTATGTGTTTCCTCTGCTCCCTCGACTGATTGCCAAAATCAAACAGGAGAGAGCATCAGTGATCTTGATCACGCCTGCGTGGCCACGCAGGACCTGGTATGCAGACCTGGTGGACATGTCATCCTTTCCACCTTGGCCTCTGCCTCTGAGACAAGACCTTCTACTACAAGGTCCTTTCAATCATCCAAATCTAATTTCTCTGAGACTGACTGCCTGGAGATTGAACGCTTGATTTTATCAAGGCGTGGCTTCTCCGAGTCAGTCATTGATACCTTAATACAGGCACGAAAGCCTGTAACCAGGAAAATCTACCATAAGATATGGCGCAAATATCTTCATTGGTGTGAATCCAAGAATTACTCATGGAGTAAGGTTAGGATTCCTAGGATATTGTCCTTTCTCCAAGAGGGTTTGGATAAAGGATTATCAGCACAAGCGTCTGGCAGAGGTTCCAGACGTCCAGGCATTTTGTCAGGCTTTGGTTAGAATTAAGCCTGTGTTTAAACCTGTTGCTCCTCCATGGAGCTTAAACTTGGTTCTTAAAGTTCTTCAAGGAGTTCCGTTTGAACCCCTTCATTCCATTGATATCAAACTTTTATGTTTTTGATGGCTATTTCCTCGGCTCGTAGAGTCTCTGAGTTATCAGCTTTACAATGTGATTCTCCTTATCTGATTTTCCATACAGATAAAGTAGTTCTGCGTACAAAACCTGGGTTTTCACCTAAGGTAGTTTCCAACAAGAATATCAATCAAGAGATTGTTGTTCCATCATTGTGTCCTAATCCTTCTTCAAAGAAGGAACGTCTTTTACATAATTTGGACGTAGTCCGTGCTTTAAAGTTTTACTTACAAGCGACTAAAGATTTTCGTCAAACATTTTCCCTGTTTGTTGTTTACTCTGGACAGAGGAGAGGTCAAAAGGCTTCGGCAACCTCTCTTTCTTTTTGGCTTCGGAGCGTAATACGCTTAGCCTATGAGACTGCTGGACAGCAGCCCCCTGAAAGGATTACAGCTCATTCTACTAGAGCTGTGGCTTCCACCTGGGCCTTTAAAAATGAGGCTTCTGTTGAACAGATTTGCAAAGCGGCAACTTGGTCTTCGCTTCATACCTTTTCAAAATTTTACAAATTTGATACTTTTGCTTCTTCGGAGGCTATTTTTGGGAGAAAGGTTCTACAGGCAGTGGTCCCTTCCATTTAAGTACCTGCCTTGTCCCTCCCTTCATCCGTGTACTTTAGCTTTAGGTATTGGTATCCCACAAGTAATGGATGATCCGTGGACTGGATACACCTAACAAGAGAAGACATAATTTATGCTTACCTGATAAATTTATTTCTCTTGTGGTGTATCCAGTCCACGGCCCGCCCTGTCCTTTTAAGGCAGGTCTAAATTTTAAACTACAGTCACCACTGCACGCTATGGTTTCTCCTTTCTCGGCTAGTTTCGGTCGAATGACTGGATATGGCAGTTAGGGTAGGAGCTATATAGCAGCTCTGCTGTGGGTGATCCTCTTGCAACTTCCTGTTGGGAAGGAGAATATCCCACAAGTAATGGATGATCCGTGGACTGGATACACCACAAGAGAAATAAATTTATCAGGTAAGCATAAATTATGTCTTTTACTATTTTACAGTTTACCAAGCTACAGAAGCAGCTCATACACCTTGTGGTATAAGCTTGCAAATTGCTAGTTAAGAGGTAGTATAATTAAATTAAATAACCCCAAACTGATTTGTCCTGGATGACTGACAAGCCCACTTGCCCCAAAGTAGCAGACAGGTTACCTCTTGGGTTTGATAAATGTTCCTGTTAAAGTCGCAATTAGATTTTCATGGTTCAGAGTGTGCCATTTTAAGAGATTTTTCAGATTGGTATCAATGCACAGTAGTGATTGGTGACTGTACACACATCACTTTTCTTCTTAAACGGGGAGAGTCCACAGCTGCATTCATTACTTTTGGGAATTCAGAACCTGGCCATCAGGAGGAGGCAAAGACACCCCAGCCAAAGGCTTAAATACCTTCCCCACTTCCCTTATCCCCCAGTCATTCTTTGCCTTTTGTCACAGGAGGTTGGCAGAGAAGTGTCAGAAGATTAAAGATAGTCTCTTATGGAGGGTAGTACTCTTCGGAATGGGACTGGAGTTTTAAGTAGTCCTGTCAGCCTCTCAGTGAGAGCTTGGATGAAAGTTAGAGTCCAGAGATGCAGAGAGTCAGCGAAAACCGTCCCGACTCATATTAACAGCTCCTTAGCAATCAGCGTTGACGAGTTTCGCTGCCTACTTTGTTCGCTCATGTCCATGTCAGAAGCGAGGCTACTATCTGTCATACTTGGGGGTCACAAGGGTCGTGTTCCTGTTCCAGATTCTGGTAAGATCGTTTTATTTTACTTAAGATGTATGAAGTGTAAAGTAAACGAAGAAGTCAGGGTCTCAGTGGGACTCCTTTATCTTATGGAATCGAGGGTTAATATCTCCTGAGGGGGGTTATTGAACAGGGGGGACTTTAATCATGTTTGTTATGTGATTCTGTCTGCTAATGTGTAGTGATTTTTGGGCTCGTGGCTATATCAGAACATAACAGCCTTTTTTGTCAGCCTGCGAAGCCCTTGTGGCTTTGGCGCATTTTTAGTTGTCCTGCACAGTATACCTTGTGAATGGGCGGGGTCATTTTTCTAGTCTTTTCTGTATTCCTGACCATGTGGCGACGGTGAGACTCTGTTTTGCTAGTTGTCTGGGTCTTAGGAGGTGGTGAGTGCCCCAGCCATTGAAGGTGTAAGGTGCCGTTTTATTTTTTCTTTCCTATCCATAATTTCTATCCTAGATATGGAGGACTCTGATTTTTTGGAGACGGATGTCTCTGATTCAGATTCTACTTCTTGCGAAGAGTATCAAATGGCCCTGGTAATCCATGCCCATCAGTTATGTTCCACATGCCGGCTTAGAGTGCTCTGTTCTCCCGATCCAGGGAACTTAGAGTCTGCCGAGCAATCCGCCCCTGGGGGCCCCATATCCCGTATGGCGAGTACTCTAGAACCTTCTTTGGCTACGCAAGCAGGTGTTCCTAATGCCGTATCCTCCAGAGGTTACGGCACGGTTCCGCATGGCCATTTCTTTGGCATTGGCGCATTTACATCTTCCAGGGAGGGAGATGTTAGTGAGATTCTGTCTGTGTTCAGTAAACCAGGGTTCGTCAGGCGAGGGATCGTCTGGGTCAAATCAGCCCTCTGGGGAAGTGGTTGCCTCTGAGGCCTCAGGGGCCCAATCCTCGGGTCGGAGTCGTCAGTTCCCCCGGCAGAGGTAAGTCTTGCTTTTCGTTATAGACTGGCGCTCCTTCATCTCCTGTTGTGGCATGTTTTGGCAGTACTGGAGTATCCCAGCCCGGAGGGGTTGAGGGGTCCTTGTTCTTCCGCTCTGGATGGCAAGCTGGGTTAGACATGGGGGGATGAAGTTAATCTCCTTGTTGTCTCTGATTTATCTTTTTCTTTGGGGTACCTTATTCCAGTTCTGAGTTTCGGGAGAATGGGATTTCTGACGGGCTGGCCCTGTCAGTGTAACCATTTTTCTTGGGCGTTCACCTGGAAGTGCTGCCCTCTTTTTCGTTGATCCGGTGAGGATGTATTTGGTTTTTTTTTTGGAAGCTCATGTTTGTTATACTTTCTCCGTTGGGAAACATTTTCTCTCTGGAATTCGATACTAGCGATTTTGTGGTCGCTTGAACACTTCTGCGGAAGTTGTATGTTAAGATATTATATTATTTGCATAGTCTTAAGTTTTATCGATCCCTTCTAGGGTTTCGAAATTTCTGTGACCTGGTTCAGTTTCGGAATGCCCTCTGTAGCAGGCTGGTCCTGGTCAGGCGCTGGTTTCTGTTCCTTAAGGGTCTTTACCATCCACGTGGTGCTGGAATATCTGGTTGACCTGGTTGGGTGGTGAGTTTTCTCTCAGACGGGGTTAAGAGAGGAGGCCTTTCATTTATGACGTCAGGCTGGTTCTCATTGCTTCTTTTTGGGTGGGTCATCAAGCGGTTTGTTCAGTCCTCTTGGTCCTGTTCCTGTTTGTTGGGCCTGGATGCCTCCTGCTAAGAAGCACTCTGAAGGTCTTTGACCTCTGAGTTCTCTCCATTTCCATTTGGGCTGGAGTTTTTATGGTATTGCTTTTATTGATTTGCTCTTTTTGAGATTCTTGGCCTCTGTACCTCTTCCATTGGGAGCGAGGTGTCTTAGACTTCCTTTTTTCCCATAGGGGGATGGTTGGTTGGTCATCAGTTTTGACAGGCACTTTTGTCCGCCTTTCTTCCTCATACTGCTTCTCATCTGCCCCCATGTTTTTAGGAACTATAGAGAATGCGTTGATCTCTTTGGGAGTCCTGGAGCTACCCTTTCTTACATCATATCAGTTGATATGTTGGTTTTGGAATATTGATATTCGTCATCCTGTTGTCCCTTGGTCCTGGGGGGTTACCGGGAGGTGGATCCAGATGGATTGTTTTTGATTTTTGCATCCTATGTTGCAAGAGGTGGGCATTTATTGGCAGCTTCTTAGCAGTCGGTCTGGAGGGTTTTGTCCCTCAAATTTTAGAAAAGTATATTTTCTGTCTCTGGGATGCTTAGTAAACGTCCAGTGCCCTAGGGCCTTTGGATATGCTGTGCTTGCATCTTCTAGGGTTCTCCGTATGAGGTATTCCTATGGATCTTCAGGGTTTCCTAGTCTGTGACGGCTCCAGTTTCCGGGTACCCGGTTGTTTGCTCTTGGCTACGATATCTGGCCTGGACCTCCTAGTTGGATCCCAAGTGATTCAGCCCTTGAGGTTGTGTCATCCGCTTGCTCCTTCGGGCGGAGACTTGAGAGGGGCTTGATAACTTGTTAGCTGCCTAGAAAGTGGGAGATCGATCTCTTATTCAGCCATTCCACTTTATAGGTGGGCTCACAGGCTGTCTGTTTGGCTCCTGGACCGGCTATTACAGCCGGAGTGTGCCCTTTTCAGCCGGTTCTGTTTTTGCTGTCTGTTCAATGACATATGCTCCGTACCTGTGGGTGGGTGAGCAGGTGTCTTTTCATTTCCTTCCCCTTAGGGGGAGCGGGATATACCATGGTGTTTGCCTAATTCTCGGAGGGGGTCCCTCGTTCTTGTGGTATAGTCATGTTGGGGCTGATTCTGGTATTATGTTCCCACTGTTGTGTCAGTGTATGGTCTCCCTTTGTCTGGGAGTTCACCTTCCTTTAGGGAAGGAAACTGGGTCTGGGTTATGGAACCTGAGATCGTACTATGTTCTGTTCCGGCTTGGTGGTTTAGCTTGCCAAGCTTGTTACATATGGTCAGGGTTTGCCTACCCTTTGTTACCATTTTAGTCCTCTTTTGAGTTCTGTGTAATACAGGGATTTATTTATTTCCTTGTCTTCGGACATGCCAGGCATTTTTGGTGCTGGGCCTTTGTCTCAAGGAAGTAGCCCACGTAACCTACTGGTGGGTTTTTGGGGCTTTGCAACTTGAGTTGTTGGTTCGAATTCTGCTGTGGGCTGGTTTTAGTTTGGACCGTATTCTTCTCCAGATCTTGTGATCTCTCTTGAGGTGGAGATTGAAGGAGTTTTTACTCAGCATTTTTTTCTGTAAGGGAGAGAGTTCCTGCACTTCTGGAGGGTTCCCTCAGTGGGACTCTCCTGGTGCAGTTTCTAACTGATAGGCTAGTGTTTGTTACTGAGCTCCATCTTGAGCACGATAAGTGCTTATTCTGCTAACTGTTGGCAGTTCTGGGGAATATCTGCTTATTCCGCGATAACTCTTTCAGGAGTGCAGACTGCACTCTGTGTGAGTTATGGGTTCTGCTCCTTCTTCAGGGGTTGTCTTTGGATCGAATCTTGGTCCTTTGGACTTTCTCCAGATTGGGGTAGATGGTTTTTTCCCTATCTTAATTCTGATAGGTTGTTGGGAGTTTATCTCTATTCATTTTTCTTTGTCTTGCTGCAACTTGCAGTTGCGCTCGATTTTGCAGGGGTTCCTTTTTTTACACCAGTTGCTGAGATTTTAGATCTCTTGTTGAATATTTATTTTTCTTTCTTGTAATTGGCAAGAGTCCATGAGCTAGTGATGTATGGGATATACAATCCTACCAGGAGGGGCAAAGTTTCCGAAACCTCAAAATGCCTATAAATACACCCCTCACCACACCCACAATTCAGTTTTACAAACTTTGCCTCCTATGGCGGGGATGAAGTAAGTTTGTGCTTAGATTCTACGTTGATATGCGCTTCTCATCATTTTGAAGCCCGATTCCTCTCAGAGTACAGCGAATGTCAGAGGGATGTGAAGGGAATATCACCTATTGAATGCAATGGTTTTCCTCATGGGAGATCTATTTCATAGGTTCTCTGTTATCGGTCGTAGAGATTCATCTCCTACCTCCCTTATTCAGATTGACGATATACTCTCATATTCCATTACCTCTACTGATAACTGTTTCAGTACTGGTTTGGCTATCTGCTATATGTGGATGGGTGTCTTTCAGTAAGTATGTTTTCATTACTTAAGACACTCTCAGCTATGGTTTGGCACTTTATGTATTATTATAAAGTTCTAAATATATGTATTGTACTTATATTTGCCATGAGTCAGGTTTATGTATATTTCCTTTTGCAGACTGTCAGTTTCATATTTGGGAAAAGCATATTTAGGAAAATATTTTTTCTTACCTTGGGTATAGTCCTTTTGCTATTTTGACTGTTTTCTCATTAAATTTTGCGGGCAAAATTAGGCTCGCAAGGGCGCAAAGTGCCGAAGTTTATTGCGTCATTTTTGTTGCAAAAATATTTTTGGCGTAAAGTTACCTCCGATGACGCAGATTCGTGATTTCCGGCGTCTTACTTAACACTGAGTTCCTTGCTCATGGTTGCGTCGTAAATGACGCGAGTGTATCATTTACGGATGTTGTTAGCACCAAAAAAAAATTCAGTTACGTTGTGCGTCATACTTGGTGCCAAATAATTTCATTATTTAAAACCCCATTCCTGTTTGCCTCTTGCCTTGTTCTATGTTAGAGGGCTATGCTGTTTGTATTTTTTCCCCATTCCTGAAACTGCCATATAAGGAAATTGATCATTTTGCTTTATATGTTGTTTTTTTTCTCTTATATTTGCAAGATGTCACAATCTGATCCTGTCTCAGAAACCACTGTTGGAACCCTGCTGCCTGATAACAGTTCTACCAAAGCTAAGTGCATTTGTTGTAAATTTGTGGAGATTATATATCCAGCTGTGGTATGTAATAGTTGTCATGATAAGCTTTTACATGCAGAAAATGTGTTAATCAGTAATAGTACTATATCTCTTGTTCCTTCAACATCTAATCTACAAGATATACCTGTAGATTTAAAAGATTTTATTGTTGATGCGATTCAGAAGGCTTTGTCTGCCATCCCACCTTCTAATAAACATAAAAGGTCTTTTAACTTATTAAACTTATTAAATTTATGAAATTTCAAATGACCGACAACATACTGAATTAGCCTCCTTTGATGAGGATCTAGATCCTTCCTCAGATATTGACACTGACAAATTATTTAAAATGGAGTATATTCGTTCCTTGTTAAAAGAAGTGTTGATTACATTGGATATTGAGGATACTAATCCTCTTGATATTAAAACTAGTAAACGTTTAAATTCTGTTTATAAACCCCCTGTGGTTACTCCAGAGGTTTTTCCAGTTCCTGATGCTATTTCTGATATGATTTCTAAGGAATGGAATAGGCCTGGTACTTCTTTTATTCCTTCTTCAAGGTTTAGAAAATTGTATCCTTTGCCAGCAGTTAGATTGGAGTTTTGGGAAAAGATCCCCAAAGTTGATGGGGCTATTTCTACTCTTGCTAAACGTACTACTATTCCTATGGAAGATAGTACTTTTTTTAAAGATCCTTTAGATAGGAAACTTGAATCTTATCTAAGGAAAGCTTATTTATTTCTTTCATGTAATTAGCAAGAGTCCATGAGCTAGTGACGTATGGGATATACATTCCTACCAGGAGGGGCAAAGTTTCCCAAACCTCAAAATGCCTATAAATACACCCCTCACCACACCCACAAATCAGTTTTACAAACTTTGCCTCCTATGGAGGTGGTGAAGTAAGTTTGTGCTAGATTCTACGTTGATATGCGCTCCGCAGCAGGTTGGAGCCCGGTTTTCCTCTCAGCGTGCAGTGAATGTCAGAGGGATGTGAGGAGAGTATTGCCTATTTGAATTCAATGATCTCCTTCTACGGGGTCTTTTTCATAGGTTCTCTGTTATCGGTCGTAGAGATTCATCTCTTACCTCCCTTTTCAGATCAACGATATACTCTTATATATACCATTACCTCTACTGATTCTCGTTTCAGTACTGGTTTGGCTTTCTACTACATGTAGATGAGTGTCCTGGGGTAAGTAAGTCTTATTTTCTGTGACACTCTAAGCTATGGTTGGGAACTTTTATATAAAGTTCTAAATATATGTATTCAAACATTTATTTGCCTTGACTCAGGATGTTCAACGTTCCTTATTTCAGACAGTCAGTTTCATATTTGGGATAATGCATATGAATAAATCAATTTTTCTCTTACCTTAAAATTTGACTTTTTTCCCTGTGGGCTGTTAGGCTTGCGGGGACTGAAAATGCTTCATTTTATTGCGTCATTCTTGGCGCGGACTTTTTTGGCGCAAAATTTTTTTTTTTTCTGTTTCCGGCGTCATACGTGTCGCCGGAAGTTGCGTCATTTTTGACGTTTTTTTTTGCGCCAAAAGTGTCGGCGTTCCGGATGTGGCGTCATTTTTGGCGCCAAAAGCATTTAGGCGCCAAATAATGTGGGCGTCTTTTTTGGCGCTAAAAAATATGGGCGTCACTATTGTCTCCACATTATTTAAGTCTCATTATTTATTGCTTCTGGTTGCTAGAAGCTTGTTCACTGGCATTTTTTCCCATTCCTGAAACTGTCATTTAAGGAATTTGATCAATTTTGCTTTATATGTTGTTTTTTCTATTACATATTGCAAGATGTCCCAGATTGACACTGAGTCAGAAGATACTTCTGGAAAAACGCTGCCTGGTGCTGGATCGACCAAAGTTAAGTGTATCTGCTGTAAACTTGTGGTATCTGTTCCTCCAGCTGGTGTTTGTAATGCATGTCATGACAAACTTGTGAATGCAGATAATATTTCCTTTAGTAATGTTACATTACCTGTTGCTGTTCCGTCAACATCTAATACGCAGAGTGTTCCTGTTAATATAAGAGATTTTGTTTCTAAATCCATTAAGAAGGCTATGTCTGTTATTCCTCCTTCTAGTAAACGTAAAAGGTCTTTTAAAACTTCTAATTTTTCAGATGAATTTTTAAATGAACATCATCATTCTGATTCTGATAATGGTTCCTCTGGTTCAGAGGATTCTGTCTCAGAGGTTGATGCTGATAAATCTTCATATTTATTCAAAATGGAATTTATTCGTTCTTTACTTAAAGAAGTCTTAATTGCATTAGAAATAGAGGATTCTGGTCCTCTTGATACTAAATCTAAACGTTTAAATAAGGTTTTTAAATCTCCTGTAGTTATTCCAGAAGTTTTTCCTGTCCCTGATGCTATTTCTGAAGTAATCTCCAGGGAATGGAATAATTTGGGTAATTCATTTACTCCTTCTAAACGTTTTAAGCAATTATATCCTGTGCCATCTGACAGATTAGAATTTTGGGACAAAATCCCTAAAGTTGATGGGGCTGTCTCTACTCTTGCTAAACGTACTACTATTCCTACGGCAGATAGTACTTCCTTTAAGGATCCTTTATTTAGGAAGATTGAATCCTTTCTAAGAAAAGCTTACTTATGTTCAGGTAATCTTCTTAGACCTGCTATATCTTTAGCGGATGTTGCTGCAGCTTCAACTTTTTGGTTAGAAGCTTTAGCGCAGCAAGTAACATCATAATTCTCATAGCATTGTTAATCTTCTTCAACATGCTAATAACTTTATTTGTGATGCCATCTTTGATATCATTAGAGTTGATGTCAGGTATATTTCTCTAGCTATTTTAGCTAGAAGAGCTTTATGGCTTAAAACTTGGAATGCTGATATGTCTTCTAAGTCAACTTTGCTTTCCCTTTCTTTCCAGGGTAATAAATTATTTGGTTCTCAGTTGGATTCTATTATCTCAACTGTTACTGGAGGGAAAGGAACTTTTTTACCACAGGATAAAAAATCTAAAGGTAAATTTAGGTCTAATAATCGTTTTCGTTCCTTTCGTCACAATAAGGAACAAAAGCCTGATCCTTCACCCACAGGAGCTGTATCAGTTTGGAAACCATCTCCAGTCTGGAATAAATCCAAGCCTTTTAGAAAACCAAAGCCAGCTCCTAAGTCCACATGAAGGTGCGGTCCTCATTCCAGCCCAGCTGGTAGGGGGCAGATTACGATTTTTCAAAGAAATTTGGATCAATTCACAATCTTTGGATTCAAAACATTGTTTCAGAAGGGTACAGAATTGGCTTCAAGATAAGGCCTCCTGCAAAGAGATTTTTTCTTTCCGTGTCCCAGTAAATCCAGCAAAGGATCAAGCATTTCTTAAATGTGTTTCAGATCTAGAGTTGGCTGGAGTAATTATGCCAGTTCCAGTTCTGGAACAGGGGCTGGGGTTTTATTCAAATCTCTTCATTGTACCAAAGAAGGAGAATTCCTTCAGACCAGTTCTGGATCTAAAAATATTGAATCGTTATGTAAGGATACCAACATTCAAAATGGTAACTATAAGGACTATCCTGCTTTTTGTTCAGCAAGGGCATTATATGTCCACAATAGATTTACAGGATGCATATCTGCATATTCCGATTCATCCAGATCACTATCAGTTTCTGAGATTCTCTTTCCTAGACAAGCATTACCAGTTTGTGGCTCTGCCGTTTGGCCTAGCAACAGCTCCAAGAATTTTTACAAAGGTTCTCGGTGCCCTTCTGTCTGTAATCAGAGAACAGGGTATTGTGGTATTTCCTTATTTGGACGATATCTTGGTACTTGCTCAGTCTTCACATTTAGCAGAATCTCATACGAATCGACTTGTGTTGTTTCTTCAAGATCATGGTTGGAGGATCAATTTACCGAAAAGTTCATTGATTCCTCAGACAAGGGTAACCTTTTTAGGTTTCCAGATAGATTCAGTGTCCATGACTCTGTCTCTGACAGACAAGAGACGTCTAAAATTGGTTTCAGCTTGTCGAAACCTTCAGTCTCAATCATTCCCTTCGGTAGCCTTATGCATGGAAATTCTAGGTCTTATGACTGCTGCATCGGACGCGATCCCCTTTGCTCGTTTTCACATGCGACCTCTTCAGCTCTGTATGCTGAACCAGTGGTGCAGGGATTACACAAAGATATCTCAATTAATATCTTTAAAACCGATTGTATGACACTCTCTGACGTGGTGGACCTGGACTGTAATTTCAACAGATGCAAGTCTGACAGGTTGGGGAGCTGTTTGGGGGTCTCTGACAGCACAAGGGGTTTGGGAATCTCAGGAGGTGAGATTACCAATCAATATTTTGGAACTCCGTGCAATTTTCAGAGCTCTTCAGTCATGGCCTCTTCTAAAGAGAGAATCGTTCATTTGTTTTCAGACAGACAATGTCACAACTGTGGCATACATCAATCATCAAGGAGGGACTCACAGTCCTCTGGCTATGAAAGAAGTATCTCTAATACTGGTATGGGCGGAATCCAGCTCCTGTCTAGTTTCTGCGGTTCATATCCCAGGTATCGCCAAACGTTACATCCGGGCGAATGGTCTCTTCACCCAGAGGTATTTCTTCAGATTGTTCAAATGTGGGGACTTCCAGAAATAGATCTGATGGCTTCTCATCTAAACAAGAAACTTCCCAGGTATCTGTCCAGATCCAGGTATCCTCAAGCGGAAGCAGTGGATGCATTGTCACTTCCTTGGAAGTATCATCCTGCCTATATCTTTCGCCTCTAGTTCTTCTTCCAAGAGTAATCTCCAAGATTCTGAAGGAATGCTCGTTTGTTCTGCTGGTGGCTCCAGCATGGCCTCACAGGTTTTGGTATGCGGATCTTGTCCGGATGGCCTCTTGCCAACCGTGGACTCTTCTGTTAAGACCAGACCTTCTGTCGCAAGGTCCTTTTTTCCATCAGGATCTCAAATCCTTAAATTTAAAGGTATGGAGATTGAACGCTTGATTCTTAGTCAAAGAGGTTTCTCTGACTCTGTGATTAATACTATGTTACAGGCTCGTAAATCTGTATTTAGGAAGATATATTATCGAGTCTGGAAGACTTACATTTCTTGGTGTCTTTCTCATCATTTTTCCTGGCATTCTTTTAGAATTCCGAGAATTTTACAGTTTCTTCAGGATGGTTTGGATAAAGGTTTGTCTGCAAGTTCCTTGAAAGGACAAATCTCTGCTCTTTCTGTTCTTTTTCACAGAAAGATTGCTAATCTTCCTGATATTCATTGTTTTGTACAAGCTTTGGTTCGTATAAAACCTGTCATTAAGTCAATTTCTCCTCCTTGGAGTTTGAATTTGGTTCTGGGGGCTCTTCAAGCTCCTCCGTTTGAACCTATGCATTCATTGGACATTAAATTACTTTCTTGGAAAGTTTTGTTTCTTTTGGCCATCTCTTCTGCTAGAAGAGTTTCTGAATTATTTGCTCTTTCTTGTGAATCTCCTTTTCTGATTTTTCATCAGGATAAGGCGGTGTTGCGAACTTCTTTTAAATTTTTACCTAAGGTTGTGAATTCTAACAACATTAGTAGAGAAATTGTGGTTCCTTCATTATGTCCTAATCCTAAGAATTCTAAGGAGAGATCATTGCATTCTTTGGATGTAGTTAGAGCTTTGAAATATTATGTTGAAGCTACTAAGAATTTCCGAAAGACTTCTAGTCTATTTGTTATCTTTTCCGGTTCTAGGAAAGGTCAGAAGGCCTCTGCCATTTCTTTGGCATCTTGGTTGAAATCTTTAATTCATCATGCTTATGTCGAGTCGGGTAAAACTCCGCCTCAAAGGATTACAGCTCATTCTACTAGGTCAGTTTCTACTTCTTGGGCGTTTAGGAATGAAGCTTTGGTTGATCAGATTTGCAAAGCAGCAACTTGGTCTTCTTTGCATACTTTTACTAAATTCTACCATTTTGATGTGTTTTCTTCTTCTGAAGCAGTTTTTGATAGAAAAGTACTTCAGGCAGCTGTTTCAGTTTGATTCTTCTGCTTATAATTTCAGTTTTTTTCATTATAAGATTTAAACTTTATTTTGGGTGTGGATTATTTTCAGTGGAATTGGCTGTCTTTATTTTATCCCTCCCTCTCTAGTGACTCTTGCGTGGAAGATCCACATCTTGGGTAGTCATTATCCCATACGTCACTAGCTCATGGACTCTTGCTAATTACATGAAAGAAAACATAATTTATGTAAGAACTTACCTGATAAATTCATTTCTTTCATATTAGCAAAAGTCCATGAGGCCCACCCTTTTTGTGGTGGTTATGATTTTTTTGTATAAAGCACAATTATTCCAATTCCTTATTTTTTATGCTTTCGCACTTTTTTCTTATCACCCCACTTCTTGGCTATTCGTTAAACTGAATTGTGGGTGTGGTGAGGGGTGTATTTATAGGCATTTTGAGGTTTGGGAAACTTTGCCCCTCCTGGTAGGAATGTATATCCCATACGTCACTAGCTCATGGACTCTTGCTAATATGAAAGAAATGAATTTATCAGGTAAGTTCTTACATAAATTATGTTATTCTGGTCATCTCCTCAGGCCTGCCATTTCTATGGCTGATGTTGCAGCTGCATCAACTTTTTGGTTGGAAAGTTTAGCGCAGCAGGAAACGGATCCTGATTTGTCTAGCATTGTTCGCTTGCTTCAACATGCTAATCATTTTATTTGTGTTGCCATTTTTGATATCATCAAAATTGATGTTAAATCTGTCTTTAGTTATTTTAGTTATTTTATTTTAGAAGAGCTTTGTGGCTTAAATATTGGAATGCTCACATGGTATCTAAGTCTAGATTACTATCTCTTTCCAAGGTAATACGTTTTTTGGTTCTCAGTTGGATTCGATTATTTCAACTGTCACTGGGGGGAAGGGAGTTTTTTTTTTCTCAGGATAAAAAATCTAAGGGTAAATTTTAAGCTTCTAACCGCTTTTGTTCCTTTCTACAAAATAAGGAACAGAAATCCTTCCCTCAAAGAATCTGGTTCCAATTAGAAACCGTCTTCAAGTTGGAATAAATCCAAACCATTTAAGAAATCAAAGCCAGCCCCCATGTCTGCATGAAGGTGTGGCCCTCATTCCAGCTCAGCTGGTAGGGGGCAGATTGAGATTCTTCCAAAACATTTGGGCAGATTCTGTCCAAAATCATTGAATTCAGAGTATTGTCTCTCAAGGGTACCGAGTAGGATTCAGAGTAAGACCTCCTGTGAGAAGGTATTTTCTCTAACGCATCCCTGTAAATCCAGTAAAGGCTCAAGCTTTTCTGAAGTGTGTTTCAGACCTGATGCTTTCAGGGGTAATCATACCAGTTCCGTTTCAGGAACAGGGTTTGGGGTTTTATTCAAATCTATTCATTGTCCCAAAGAAAGAAAATTCTTTCAGGCCAGTTTTGGATCTGAACATTTTGAATCGTTATGTAAGAGTACCAACTTTCAAAATGGTGACTATAAGGACTATTCTGCCTTTTGTTCTGCAAGGGCATTATATGTCCACAATAGACTTAATGGATTCATCCAGACCATTATCAGTTTCTGAGATTCTCTTTTCTAGACAAGCATTACCAATTTGTCGCGCTTCCGTTTGGCCTAGCGACAGCTCCAAGAATCTTTTTGAAGGTTCTCGGTACCCTACTCTCTGTAATCAGAACGGGGTATTGCAGTATTACCTTATTTGGACGATCTCTTAGTACTAGCTCAGTCTTTACATTCTGCAGAATCTCACACGAATCAACTAGTGTTGTTTCTTCAGAGACATGGTTGGAGGATCAATTTACCAAAAAGTTCTTTGATTCCTCAGACAAGGGTCACCTTTTTAGGTTTCAAGATATATTCAGTGTCCATGACTGTGTTTCTAACAGACAAGAGACGTTTAAAATTGGTTTCAGCTTGTTGGAACCTTCAGTCTCAGTCATTCCCTTCAGTGGCTATGTGCATGGAAGTGTTAGGTCTCATGACTGCAGCATCGGATAGCGATCCCCTTTTCTAATTTTCATATGAGACCTCTCCAGCTTTGTATGCTGAACCAATGGTGCAGGGATTATACAAAGATATCACAATTAATATCCTTAAATCCCAGGGTTCGACTCTCTCTGACTAGGTGGTTAGATCACCATCGTATAATTCAAGGGGCCTCTTTTTTTCGTACAACCTGGACTGTGATCACAACAGATGCAAGCCGTTCAGGTTGGGGAGCTGTCTGGGGACCTCTGACAGAACAAGGGGTTTGGAAACCAAGAGGCGAGGTTACCAATCAATATTTTAGAACTCCTTGCTATCTTCAGGGCTATTCAGGTGTGGCCTCTGTTGAAGAGAGAACCGTTCATTTGTTTTCAGACAGAATATATCACAACTGTGGCATATGTCAATCATCAGGGTGGGACTCGCAGTTCCCAAGCTATGAAAGAAGTATCTCGGATACTTGCTTTGGCGGAATCCAGATCCAGTCAAATATCTGCGGTTCATATCCCAGGTATAGACAATTGGGAAGCGGATTATCTCAGCCATCAAACTTTACATCCGGGGGAGTGGTCGCTCCATCCAGATGTGTTTTCTCAGATTGTTCAGATGTGGGGTCTTCCAGAAATAGATTTGATGGCTTCTTATCTAAACAAGAAACTTCCCAGTTACCTGTCCAGGTCCAGGGATCCTCAGGCGGAAGCAGTGGATGTGTTAGCAGTTCTTTGGTGTTACCAACCTGCTTATATCTTCCCGCCTCTAGATCTTCTTCCAAAAGTGATTTCCGAAATCATCATGGAACAATTGTTTGTGTTGCTGGTAGCTCCAGCATGGCCTCACAGGTTTTGGTATGCGGATCTTGTTCGGATGTCCAGCTGCCATCCTTGGCCACTTCCATTAAGGCTAGACCTTCTTTCTCAAGGTCTGTTTTTCCATCAGGATCGCAAATCATTAAATTTGAAGGTATGGAAATTGAACGCCTAGTGCTTAGTCATAGAGGTTTCTCTGGCTCTGTGATTAATACTATGTTACAGGCTTGTAAATCTGTTTCTAGAAAGATTTATTATCGAGTTTGGAAGACTTCTATTTCATGGTGTTCTTCTCATAATTTCTCCTGGCATTCTTTTAGAATTCCTAGAATTTTACAGTTTCTTCAGGATGGTTTGGATAAAGGTTTGTCTGCAAGTTCCTTAAAGGGACAAATCTCTGCACTTTCTGTTTTATTTCACAGGAAGATTGCTAAGCTTCCTGATATTCACTGTTTGGCACAGGCTTTGGTCCGTATCAAGCCTGTCATTAAATCAATCTCTCCTCCTTGGAGTCTTAATTTGGTTTTGAAGGGTTTACAGGCTCCTCCTTTTAAGCCTATGCATTCTTTGGACATTAAACTACTTTCTTGGAGAGTGTTGTTCCTTTTGGCCATCTCTTCTGCTAGAAGATTTTCTGAATTATCTGTTCTTTCTTGTGAATCTCCTTTTCTGATATTCCATCAGGATAAGGCAGTTTTGCGGACTTCATTTAAATTCTTACCTAAAGTTGTGAATTCTAACAACATTAATAGAGAAATTGTTGTCCCTTCTTTGTGTCCTAATCCTAAGAATTCTTTGGAGAGATCCTTACATTCTTTGGATGTGGTAAGAGCTTTGAAATATTATGTTGAAGCTACTAAAGATTTCAGGAAGACTTCTAGTCTATTTGTTATTTTCTTCTGGTTCTAGGAAAGGTCAGAAGGCTTCTGCCATTTACTTGGCATCTTGGTTAAAGCTTTTGATTCATCAGGCTTATTTGGAGTCGGATCAGGCCCCGCCTCAGAGAATTACAGCTCATTCTACTAGATCAGTCTCCACTTCGTGGGCTTTTAAGAATGAAGCTTCAGTTGATCATATTTGCAAAGCAGCAACTTGGTCTTCTTTGCATACATTTACAAAATTCTACCGTTTTGATGTATTTGCTTCTTTGGAAACAGTTTTTGGTAGAAAAGTTCTTCAGGCAGTTGTTTCAGTTTGATTCCTCTGCTTATGTTTTAAGTTTTTTTACTTTTATTATGAGAAAAACTTATTTTTTTGGTTGTGGATTTCATTTTCTCAGCGGAAAATGGCTGTTATTATTTTATCCCTCCCTCTCTAGTGACTCTTGTGTGGAGTTCCACATCTTGGGTATTTCTATCCCATACCTCACTAGCTCATGGACTCTTGCCAATTACATGAAAGAAAACATAATTTATGTAAGAACTTACCTGATAAATTCATTTCTTTCATATTGGCAAGAGTCCATGAGACCCACCCTTTTTATGGTGGTTATGATTTTTTTGTATAAAGCACAATTATTTCCAAATTCCTTTGTTGATGCTTTTTAATCTTTTCTTTCCCCCCCCCCCCCCACTTCTTGGCTATTCGTTAAACTGAATTGTGGGTGTGGTGAGGGGGGTGTTTATAGGCATTTTGAGGTTTGGCAAACTTTGCCCCTCCTGGTAGGATTGTATATCCCATACATCACTAGCTCATGGACTCTTGCCAATATGAAAGAAATTAATTTATCAGGTAAATTCTTACATAAATTATGTTTTCCTTTTCCCTTCTGGGAATAGGTGGAATCGGTACGGGCTTGGAGCCGACAGGACTTGTCTCTTCGGGGGCTTTGTACTCGGTCAAATCTAGTACCTTTGAGTGGTCTCTATCTGGTCCTTGCTGGATTTAACTTTTTGGCACTTACTTTTTCCTTTCAGTCCTTTTTGTTCTGCTCGATACAGCAGTTGTTGATTGGTTCGGGTAATTTCCGGCTGTGGTGCCCTTCGAATGGGCCGCCTTGTCTATCCACCCTTTTTTGCATTCAGTGTCCTCTAAAGCTTGGGTATTGTTTTCCCAAAAGTAATGAATGCAGCTGTGGACTCTCCACGTTTAAGAAGAAAAAACATAAATTATTCTTGCCTGATAATTTTCTTTTCTTCTGACGGGGAGAGTCCACAGCTTCCCGCCCACGTTTTTTGTGGGGGGCGGCCATGTTTTAATTTATTCTTCTGGCACCTTTTTTTCACCTGATATTTCTCCTACTGTTCCTTGTTCTCTTGGCAGAAGGACTGGGGGATGATTGAAGTGGGGGAGGTATTTAAGCCTTTGGCTGGGGGGTCTTTGCCTCCTCCTGGTGGCCAGGTTCTAAATTCCCAAAAGTAATGAATGCAGCTGTGGACTCTCTCTGTCAGAAGAAAAGAAAATGATCAGGTAAGCATAATTTATGTTTTTCATTAGTTTACCAGTAGTGCATCTTTACTCTGCAGCTAATTTGCATGGGTTAAACGCATATTTCAGTGCAAGCAAAGGAGCAATAATAATATTATCTAACATATTAGAGCATCCTTTAAAGGGTCATTAAACTAATTGGTCTGTTTGTTTAGTCTAACAGAGTTCATATAAAAAATAGTTTTGGTTTTCATGATTCAGATATGGCATACAATTTTAAACTACTTTCATTTCACTTTTATCATCAAATTTGCTTTGTTCTCTTGGTATTCTTTGTTGGAAGCTAAAGCTAGGTAGGCTCATATGCTAATTTCTAAGTCCTTGAAGGCCGCCATATAAATAAAATTATGCTTACGCCCATGGAGTAACTTTTGAGAGGGCACTGAATGGCTAAAATGCAAGTCTGTAAAAAGAACTGAAATAAGGGGGCAGTGAAATGCAAAATTGATGAATGGGCATTAAGGGGGTTATCTATCTTTCCTATGGCATGGAGAGTCCACAAATCATTCCAATTACTAGTGGGATATTCACTTCTGGTCAGCAGGAGGAGGCTAAGAGCACCACAACAGAGCTGTTAAGTATCCCTTCCCTTAACCATAATCCCCAGTCGTTCTCTTTGCCTCTGTCAAGGGAGGATGTGCTAATTTGTTGTCTGAAGATATTTAATACATTTATGGGTACTTTTCCCTGCAAGCAAGGATTTGGGGCTGTGCTGTGTCCATGCCAATCTCTTTAGTAAGAGTAATGGTGGTTTTTAGCAGTTAGAAGGCGGCAAGTGGTCCATGCTTTATTTCTAATAACTATGCTATCCCCATTATAGAAAAGTTGGTTGCTCTGCTTTTTCTTTTTCTACAGGTCACTGTTAGATGTGGAGTAATCGGACACACCTAAGAAGCTGTTCCCTGCCTGACTGCTGCTTCCACAGGTAAGTGCTTTCCCTTCTAGGTTAGAAGGTGTCAGCACTCTAGGAGTTAATTATACAAGATTTCTGTGTGGACAGTAATCGGGAACTTGTATGCTAATATAGAGCATATTATTTTCTGGGCAGGGAACATGTAAGGGGCACTGCATTAAGGGACTTTCTGGCTGAGAGGACTCTTGTTATATAGTGGGCTATATATGTGTCTGAGCTCTGTAAATTTGTGGGTTTTATCCTCATTTACATTTTAGGAGGTGTTTTTGGTGCTTGTTTGCCGGAGTTTCGTCAGCTTTCTGTTGCAGTCATGTGACTTGTCTGTCAGATGCTCCGCTTTGGTCTTAGTTAGAGGTTTAGCCTCTCTCTATAGGAAGCGCTCTGTTTTTGCACCGTTTCTTTCAGAGTGAGAGGCGGGTGACGTAGTTATTTGAATCGCGGTCATATGACCGCATGTTTTTTGCGCTTCCTCTGTCTGGCTCCAGTGCATAACGGAGGTTTCTCTAACATGGTGTCTTTGACAGCGGTTGTTAGTGGACGGTTGGTGAGGACCAAGAGCTTAGTGGGAAGCACAGGGTCTCTGGACTCCGGAGGAGTCGTCTCTTCTAATAAACATCTTGGAATTGTGAGCGATCTTGGCCTCAACTAGCTTTGGTCTGGTTTATCAGATTCCAGTCAGACAACATCACCTCGGTGGCTTGCATCAACCACCAGGGGGGAACACTGAGTTCCTTAGCAATGATGGAGGTGACTTGCATTCTTCAGTGGGCGGAGTCTCACTATTGTCACTATTGTCATCTCTCTACCATCCACATCCTAGGAGTGGACAACTGGGAAGCGGATTTTCTGAGCAGATAGACTTTTCATCCAGTAGAGTGAGTTCTCCACCCAGAGGTTTTCACAATGATTACCCTCAGGTGTGGGGTGGTTCCGGAGTTGGAGTTTTGACGAGATGCCATCAGATCCAAGCTTTCAAAGTATGGTTCATGGTCAAGAGATCCTCAAGCTGTTCTGATAGACACTCTGGTGGTTCCTTGGAACTTCAATCTAGCATAATTGTTTCCTCTGTTTGCTCTTCTTCCACGAGTAATTGCTCGCATCAAGCAGGAGAGTGCTTCTGTGATTCTAATAGCTCCTGCCTGGCCTCCCAGGATCTGGTTTGCGGATCTGGTGATGTCATCTCTTCCACCCTGAAGGTTACCTCTGAGGAAGGACCTTCTTCTTCAGGGTCCCTTTCTTCATTCAAATCTGGTTTCTCTGAAGCTGACAGCTTGGAAAATTGAACGTCTAGTTTTGGCTGGACGTGGCTTCTCTGAGAAAGTTATAGATACTATGCTTCAGGCTTGTAAACCAGTTACTCGCAAAATTTACCGTAGGGTAAGATGTAAATTCCTTCATTGGTGTGATTCAAAGGGTTTTTCTTGGAACAAAGTAAGGGTTCCTTGAATTTTGTCTTTTCTTCAGGAGGGCCTGGAGAAAGGTTTGTCAGTCAGTACTCTGAAGGGTCAGATTTCTGCACCGTCTATTATTTTGCATAAACGTCTAGCAGTTCTGCCAGATGTTCAGTCTTTTGTTCAGGCCTTGGTCAGAATCAGGTCTGTGTTTAAACCTGTTGCTCCTCCTTGGAGCCTTAACCTTGTTCTTAGAGTTTTGCAGCAGGCTCCGTTTGAGTCAATGCATTCTGTTATTAAATTACTATCTTGGAAGGTTTTGTTTCTCATTGCTATTTCTTCTGCTTGCAGAGTTTCCGAACTTTTGGCTCTGCAGTGTGATTCCCCTTACCTTATTTTTCATGCTGATAAGGCGGTCCTCCTTACTAAGCTGGGGTTTCTCCCTAAGGTAGTGTCAGATCGCAATATTAATCAGTAAATTGTTGTTCCTTCTTTTTGTCCAAATCCTTCTTTCCAGAAGGAACATCTTTTGCATAACTTGGATGTTGTGCGTGCTTTAAATTTTTTTTCCTTCAAGCAACTAAAGATTTTTGGCAGACTTCTGCCCTGTTCGTTGTTTTCTCTGGTAAGCGTAGGGGTCAGAAGGCCACTTCTACCACTCTTTTTCTCTCTGGTTGAGAAGTGTTATCCGTTTAGCTTATGCGACAGCTGGACAACAGCCTCCTGAGAGAATTACGGCTCATTCTACTAGAGCTGTCTCTTCATCCTAGGCTTTAAAAAATTAAGCTTCAGTGGAGCAAATTTGCAAGGTGGCCACATGGTCCACTATTTATACCTTTTTCCAAATTTGATACTTTTGCCTCAGCTGAGGCTTCTTTTGGGAGAAAAGTTCTTCAAGCGGTGGTGCCTTCTGTTTAGGTCCGCCTGTTTTATTCTCCCTGCCTTTCATTATGTGTCCTCTAGCTTGGGTATTGTTTTCCACTAGTATTTGGAATGATTCATGGACTCTCCATTCCATAGGAAAGAAAACAAAATGCTTACCTGATAAATTTATTTATTTCAAGGCATAGAGAGTCCACGACCCACCCTTATTTACATTCAGGCGGTAGTTTTTTTTTTTTTGTTGTTTTTTAAAAAAACACAAAAAAACTCAGGCACCTCTATACCGCTGTGTTATCTTCTTTTTCCTTTTCCCTTCGGCCAAATGTGTAAGGGAAGTGATACTTAACAGCTCTGCTGGGGTGCTCTTTGCCTCCTCCTGCTGGCCAGGAGTGAATATCCCACTAGTAATTGGGATGATTCGTTGACTCTCCATGCCTGGAAATATATAAATTTATCAAGTAAGCATATATTTTGTTTTTTAAGCAATAAAAATTCTGGAGTAGACTGTCCCTTCAACCTTTTTTCACATACAAACTTTTGAACATCTTTAAAGGGACATAAAACCCAAAATGTTTCCTTCGTGATTCAGATAGAACATATAATTTTAAATAATCCAATTTATTTATATTATCAAATGTTTTTTGTTTTCTTTCATGTAATTAGCAAGAGTCCATGAGCTAGTGACGTATGGGATATACATTCCTATCAGGAGGGGCAAAGTTTCCCAAACCTCAAAATGCCTATAAATACACCCCTCACCACACCCACAAATCAGTTTTACAAACTTTGCCTCCTATGGAGGTGGTGAAGTAAGTTTGTGCTAGATTCTACGTTGATATGCGCTCCGCAGCAGGTTGGAGCCCGGTTTTCCTCTCAGCGTGCAGTGAATGTCAGAGGGATGTGAGGAGAGTATTGCCTATTTGAATTCAATGATCTCCTTCTACGGGGTCTATTTCATAGGTTCTCTGTTATCGGTCGTAGAGATTCATCTCTTACCTCCCTTTTCAGATCGACGATATACTCTTATATATACCATTACCTCTACTGATTCTCGTTTCAGTACTGGTTTGGCTTTCTACTACTTGTAGATGAGTGTCCTGGGGTAAGTAAGTCTTATTTTGTGACACTCTAAGCTATGGTTGGGCACTTTTATATAAAGTTCTAAATATATGTGTTCAAACATTTATTTGCCTTGACTCAGGATGTTCAACGTTCCTTATTTCAGACAGTCAGTTTCATATTTGGGATAATGCATATGGATTAATCAATTTTTTTCTTTCCTTAAAATTTGACTTTTTCCCTGTGGGCTATTAGGCTCGCGGGGGCTGAAAATGCTTCATTTTATTGCGTCATTCTTGGCGCTGACTTTTTTGGCGCAAATTTTTTTTTTCTGTTTCCGGCGTCATACGTGTCGCCGGATGTTGCGTCATTTTTTTTACGTTTTTTTGCGCCAAAGGTGTCGGCGTTCCGGATGTGGCGTCATTTTTGGCGCCAAGAGCATTTAGGCGCCAAATAATGTGGGCGTCTTTTTTGGCGCTAAAAAATATGGGCGTCACTATTGTCTCCACATTATTTAAGTCTCATTATTTATTGCTTCTTGTTGCTAGAAGCTTGTTTACTGGCATTTTTTCCCCCATTCCTGAAACTGTCATTTAAGGAATTTGATCAATTTTGCTTTATATGTTGTTTTTTCTATTACATATTGCAAGATGTCTCCGTTTGTCCCTGAGTCAGAAGCCACTTCTGGAAAAATGCTTAAACTGAGTTTCAGTTCTACCAAAGCTAAGTTCATTTATTTTAAATGTTATAAATGTTATCTTTAGCTATGGTTTGTATTAAGTTATTTTGATATACTTTTACATGCAGATTCCATTAGTATTTATGCTTTATACATTTCCATTGTTAAGTACAAGAAATGTTTAGAAGATTTATAAGAAATATTTTTTCTGATTAAGGCTTTGTCTGACTTCGTGCCTTCTAATACAATTTTTAGGTCTTTTTCACTTCTTTTTTAATTATTGAAGTTTCAAATGACCAACAACATACTGATTTATCCTTCTCTGATGATGTTTTTTTCTCTTTCAGAAATTCTCTTCATCAGATATTGACACTAACAAATCTACTTTTTTATATCAATTTTTTATTATTAAAGTACATTTGTTCTTTGTTGAAGAGGTGTTGATTATTTTGGATATTAAGGTAACTAGTTCTTTAAAACTAGCTGACACTATTTCTGCCTTTTTATTCTTCTGTGATTTCAGAGGTTTTCCTTCCAATTCCCCATACTAGGGAATGGAATAGGCTGAGAATTTTCTTTGATTTTTAAACTATATTCTTTGTCAGCAGTTAAATTTTATTTGGAGGGTTCTCCAATTTATTGGAGCTATCTCTACTCCTACTAATTATGCTATTGTTGTTATAGCAAAATAGTATTTATTTTCCTTTATATAATTATATCTTATTTATGGAAAATTATTTAGTTTCAGGTACTTTTCTAAGTATCAGATTATGATTTATTTTAGCATTGTTAAAGGGACAACATTTACTAGACTAGGTGCTGTTGCAATTGTCTTGTTGTTTTGCATTTTGCAAGTCCTCTGTTTTGACTGGTCCTTTAAACTGGACTATCATGCTAATGATTTCATTTGTGTCTTCATTTTATTGAATATATTCGCAAATGAGGGTTAATCTATGTCTTTAGCTATTTTAGCTAGAAGAATTTTGTGTTTTTAAAAAAAAAAAAAAAAAAAACAACAAAAAAAAAGAAAAGAAAATCCATATATCTTTTGTTCTAAGATAATCAATTATAATTGGATTCAATTCTTAACTGTTACTATGGGCTTCAAGATTGAGTTCTAAGACTAAACTTTAAGCTTATATTAGTTTGGTTGTTCTTATTAAGGAACGAATTCCTGAGTTCTTTCCCAAGTAACATGTTTATAATTGGGGTTCGAAATCAGCTCCCTAATATTGCGATGTACGTGCCGTATTCCAGCTTGGCTGGTAAGGGGCAGGTTAAGACTTCTTTGAAATTTATTTGGTTCTATTCTGTCCAAATTTCTTTGATTTTATTCCAGTAAGGCTAACACTTTCTTTCAGTGTGTTTCTGTCCTATATATTTTGGATACTGTTGAAGCATGGCTCAAGCGCTGCTCAGACCTGGAATCTTCTGGGGTATTTCTTCCAGTTCTTTTTCTAGGAACTGAGTTTTGGAGTTTTATTCAAACTATTCTGCCTTTTTTATGGTCATTGATAGCATTATTTGTTTTCATTAGATACAATAAATGCATATTCTTCATTTTTCTGTTTTCATTCAGATTATTTCCTGTGGATGCGGAATCTCATATGTTTCACTTACTCTTCAGGACATAGTTAGAGGATCTTTTTTTCAAAAAGCTCTTGTTTTCCTCACGCAAGGGTCACCTTTTTTAGGTTTCCAGATGGTTTATGTCACTATCTTTGTCTCTATCAGACTAGGGACAATTTGATTTGGGTTCCGTCTGTCGGTACCTTTAGTCTCTATTATTTTCTTCAGTTGCTATATATGCATAGAAGTTTTAACAGCATTGGATTCAATTCCCTTTGCTCATTTTCAATGGAAAGATCCTTTCCAGCTTTTTATGAGTGTTGTTTCTTCAAGAACATGGTTGGAGGATCAATTAACCTAAAAGTTTGTTGATTCCTCAGACAAGAGTAACCTTTTTTAGATTTCCGGATAGATTCAGTGTCCATGTCTCTGTTTCTGTTGGATTAGAGACGTCTGAAATTGGTTTCAGCTTATCGAAACCTTCAGTCTCAATCATTCCCTTCGGTAGCCTTATGCATGGAAATTCTAGGTTCTTATGACTGCTGCATTAGACGTGTTCCCCTTTGCTCATTTTTCACATGCGACCTCTTCAGCTCTGTATGCTGAACCGGTGGTGCCGGGATTATACAAAGATATCTCATTTAATATCTTTAAAACCGATTGTTCGACACCCTCTGACGTGGTACAGACCACCATCGTTTAGTTCAGGGGGCTTCTTTTTTTCTTCCAACCTGGACTGTGATCTCAACAGATGAAAGTCTGACAGGTTGGGGAGCTGTATGGGGGTTTCTGACAGCACAAGGGGTTTGGGAAATCTCAGGAGGTGAGATTTCCAATCAATATTTTGCAATTTTCAGAGCTCTTCAGTCATGGCCTCTTCTAAAGAGAGAATCGTTCATTTGTTTTCAGACAGACAATGTCACAACTGTGGCATATATCAATCATCAAGGAGGGACTCACAGTCCTCTGGCTATGAAAGAAGTATCTCGAATACTGGTATGGGCGGAATCCAGCTCCTGTCTAATCTCTGCGGTTCATATCCCAGGTATAGACAATTGGGAAGCGGATTATCTCAGTCGCCAAGCGTTACATCCGGCCGAGTGGTCTCTTCACCCAGAGGTGTTTCTTCAGATTGTTCAAATGTGGGGACTTCCAGAAATAGATCTGATGGTTTCTCATCTACACAAGAAACTTCCCAGGTATCTGTCCAGATCCAGGGATCCTCAGGCGGAAGCAGTGGATGCATTGTCACTTCCTTGGAAGTATCATCCTGCCTATATCTTTCCGCCTCTAGTTCTTCTTCCAAGAGTAATCTCCAAGATTCTGAAGGAATGCTCTTTTTTTCTGCTGGTGGCTCCAGCATGGCCTCACAGGTTTTGGTATGCGGATCTTGTCCGCATGGCTTCTTGTCATCCGTGGACTCTTCCGTTAAGACCAGACCTTCTGTCATAAGATCCTTTTTTACCATCAGGATCTCAAATCCTTAAAATTAAAGGTATGGATATTGAACGCTTGATTCTTAGTCAAAGAGGTTTCTCTGACTCTGTGATTAATACTATGTTACAGGCTCGTAGATCTGTATCTAGGATGATATATTATCGAGTCTGGAAGACTTACATTTCTTGGTGTCTTTCTCATCATTTTTCCTGGCATTCTTTTAGAATTCCGAGAATTTTACAGTTTCTTCAGGATGGTTTGGATAAAGGTTTGTCTGCAAGTTCCTTGAAAGGACAAATCTCTGCTCTTTCTGTTCTTTTTCACAGAAGGATTGCTAATCTTCCTGATATTCATTGTTTTGTACAAGCTTTGGTTCGTATAAAACCTGTCATTAAGTCAATTTCTCCTCCTTGGAGTTTGAATTTGGTTCTGGGGGCTCTTCAAACTCCTCCGTTTGAACCTATGCATTCACTGGACATTAAATTACTTTCTTGGAAAGTTTTGTTTATTTTGGCCATCTCTTCTGCTAGAAGAGTTTCTGAATTATCTGCTCTTTTCTTGTGAGTCTCCTTTTCTGATTTTTCATCAGGATAAGGCGGTGTTGCGAACTTCTTTTTAATTTTTACCTAAGGTTGGGAATTCTAACAACATTAGTAGAGAAATTGTGGTTCCTTCATTATGTCCTAATCCTAAGAATTCTAAAGAGAGATCATTGCATTCTTTGGATGTTGTTAGAGTTTTGAAATATTATGTTGAAGCTACTAAGAATTTCCGAAAGACTTCTAGTCTATTTGCTATCTTTTCCGGTTCTAGGAAAGGTCAGAAGGCCTCTGCCATTTCTTTGGCATCTTGGTTGAAATCTTTAATTCATCATGCTTATGTCGAGTCGGGTAAATCTCCGCCTCTAAGGATTACAGCTCATTCTACTAGGTCAGTTTCTACTTCCTGGGCGTTTAGGAATGAAGCTTTGATTGTTCAGATTTGCAAAGCGGCAACTTGGTCTTCTTTGCATACTTTTACTAAATTCTACCATTTTGCTGTGTATTCTTCTTCTGAAGCAGTTTTTGGTAGAAAAAATACTTCAGGCAGCTGTTTCAGTTTGATTCTTCTGCTTATAATTTCAGTTTTCTTCATTATTAGATTTAAACTTTATTTTGGGTGTGGATTATTTTTCAGCGGAATTGGCTGTCTTTATTTTATCCCTCCCTCTCTAGTGACTCTTGCGTGGAAGATCCACATCTTGGGTAGTCATTATCCCATACGTCACTAGCTCATGGACTCTTGCTAATTACATGAAAGAAAACATAATTTATGTAAGAACTTACCTGATAAATTAATTTCTTTCATATTAGCAAGAGTCCATGAGGCCCACCCTTTTTTTGTGGTGGTTATGATTTTTTTGTATAAAGCACAATTATTCCAATTCCTTGTTTTTTATGCTTTCGCACTTTTTTCTTATCACCCCACTTCTTGGCTATTCGTTAAACTGATTTGTGGGTGTGGTGAGGGGTGTATTTATAGGCATTTTGAGGTTTGGGAAACTTTGCCCCTCCTGATAGGAATGTATATCCCATACGTCACTAGCTCATGGACTCTTGCTAATATGAAAGAAATGAATTTATCAGGTAAGTTCTTACATAAATTATGTTTTTTTGCTTTCCTACTACTGCAGGAAGGTATTACAGTAGTGTGCACGTATCTGCAGCATTATATAGCAGCAGTTTGCTACAGTGTTATACATTAGACGTTAAAAATTTACAATAATACTTCTATTTTAAAATAAAATTATGCAGTTTTTTGCATTCAGTTTTTTGTATAATTCTGCTCTATTTTCAGGTGGATACATTTTATATATTTTTTCTTTTTCCTTCCCCCCTCACCACCTGTCATTCTGGAAGCCTGCCACACCTCCCTTGTGTCTGGCAGTAGAATAGAGAGAGACTATGACTTTGTATTAGCAGCAGCAGGCATGAGCTTTTGTACTAGTTGAAAAGTGATGTACCTATAGTTTATCTCTCGTGCTCCTGTGTAAGAGCGAAGTCTGTATTGTCTCAGAATATGAAAATTTAATGTTTTATGTGTTTTGGATAATTGGTTAATGTTATATTGTCAAAAAAATTACTTTTTTTTTTTTAACTGAAATAGCAATTGTTCTTTTTCACTATAAGCTTTTTACTCGCTCCCTCCCCAGAAACAAGTGTTTTTAATTTAGGGCCTTCTGTCTAGCAGGAAGTCATGCAAGTTGTTTACCACAAGGGTGTAAAACTATTCATCTTTTTAAACCTGCAAAATCAAGGAAGTAACTGTCTTGTCATAGTGTGTTACCATAGGCTATTGAATTTGCTTGTTAAAGGGACTGGAACCCCAATTTTTTCATGATTCATAGGCTACTGTTTTAAACTACTTTCCAGTGTACTTCCATTATCTAATTTGATTCACTCTCTTGGTATCCTTTGTTGAACAGTATTGCAAGGTTGGCTCAGGAGCAGCAATTCATTACTGTAAGCTAGCTGCTGATTGGTGGCTGCAGATATATGCATTTTGTCATTGGCATCAGCTAGCTGCCGGTAATGCACTGTTGCTTTTTCATCAAAGGTGTAAATTGAAACGTTTAAAACTGTACGCTCTGAATCATGAACTAAAAAAATTATTTCATGCCTCTTTAATATAGGATTTGTTGATTTTACAATTTCACAGAGATAAAACCTTGTCAAGACGAGTTTTACTGTGTTCTTAAAGTGAAAGTAAATACTAGCATTTTTGAAACGCTAGGATTTACCAGCTTTACAAATAAAGGGGACTTTTAGTCATGAAGTATAAAAAAAGTGATGGTAAATTCACAGCATGTATTTCTTTTTAATGACACAAGTCCACGGATCATCTTAATACTAAATACTAATGGGATATTCACCTCCTGGTCAGCAGGAGGCAGCAAAGAGCACCACAGCAGTGCTATTAAATATCACCTCTCTTCACTCCCAGCCCAGTCATTCTCTTTGCCTACGTTAGTGATGAGAAGTGGTAAAGTGAAGAATCATCACAAGTTCCTAAGGTTCGCATTTTTGGACAAACACTTCCAGTTCGTGGCTCTTCCTTTCGGTCTTGCCACAGCTCCCACAGGAAATCAAAGATTATCAATACTTGTCTAGTCCTTCAGTCCACTCCTTGGCCGTCAGTGGCCCAGTGCATGGAGGTAATCGGGCTGATGGTGGCGGCAATGGACATCATCCCCTTTGCTCGGTTCCACCTCAGACCTCTGCAGTTAAGCATGCTCAGGCAATGGAACGGAGATTATGCAGATTTGTCTTCAATGGTGGTTATCTCTGGAACATCTCTCCCAGGGAACCTGCTTTCGAAAACCATCTTGGGTGATTGTTACAACAGACGTTAGCTTTCTAGGGTGGGGAGCAGTCTGGGGTTCCCTAAAGGCTCACGGAGTTTGGACTTAATCAGAGTCTGTTCTTCCTATAAACATTCTAGAGCTGAGAGCGATCTTCAATGCTCTTCTGGCCTGGCCTCAGTTAGCCTCGGTCTAGTTTATCAGGTTCCAGTCGGACAACATAACATCAGTGGCTTACATCAATCATCAGGGAGGAACGAGGAGTTCCTTAGCGATGACAGAAGTAACCAAAATTATTCAGTGGGTGGAGGCCCATTCTTTCTGCCTGTCGACGATCCACATCCCATGGGTGGACAACTGGGAGGCGGACTTCCTGAGCAGGCAGACCTTTCATCCGGGGGAGTGGGAACTCCATCCGGAAGTGTTCTCCAGTCTGATTCTCAAGTGGGGTCAGCCAGAATTAGATCTCATGGCATCTCGACAGAATGCCAAGCTCCCGAGATACGGGTCGAGGTCCAGGCACCCCCAGGCAGAACTGATAGATGCTCTGGCGGTTCCTTGGACCTTCAGTCTAGCATACCTATTTCCTCCGTTTGCTCTTCTTCCTCGGGTCATTGCTCGAATCAAGCAGGAGAGGGCATCGGTGATCCTCATTGCACCGGCTTGGCCTCACAGGATTTGGTATGCAGATCTGGTGGACATGTCATCCCTGCCACCTTGGAGACTTCCGTTGAGAAAGGACCTTCTCATTCAAGGGCCCTTCCTTCACCCAAATCTAGTTTCTCTGAGGCTGACTGCTTGGAGATTGAACGTTTAATTATATCCAATTAGGGTTTTTATGATTCGGTCATAGAGACCATGATCAGGCTCATAAGCCTGTAACTAGAAAAATTTACCATAAGATATGGCGTAAATATCTTTATTGGTGTGAATCCAAGGGCTACTCATGGAGTAGAGTTAGGATTCCTAGAATTTTATCCTTTCTCCAAGAGGGTTTGGAGAAAGGATTATTGACAAGTTCCCTAAAGGGTCAAATCTCTGCCTTATCTATTTTGTTACACAAACGTCTGGCAGATGTTCCAGATGTACAATCATTTTGTCAGGCCTTGGTTAGGATCAGACCTGTGTTCAAACCAGTTACTCCTCCATGGAGTTTAAATTTAGTTCTTAAAGTTCTTCAAGGGGCTCGGTTTGAGCCTATGCATTCCTTAGATATTAAATTGTTATCTTGGAAAGTTTTATTTCTTGTTGCTATTTCTTCTGCTCGCAGAGTGTCAGAACACTCGGCATTGCAGTATGAGCCCCCTTACCTTATTTTTCATTCAGATAAGGTAGTTCTACGTACTAAGCTGGGTTTTCTTCCTAAAGTTGTTGTTTATCAAGAAATTGTTGTTCCTTCCTTGTGTCCTAATCCTCCTTCTCAGAAGGAAAGGCTTCTCTATAATTTGGACGTGGTTCGTGCCTTAAAATTTTATCTGCAGTCGACTAAGAATTATTGACAGTCTTCTGCCTTGTTTGTGGTTTTCTCGGGAAAACATAAGGGTCAGAAAGCTACGGCTACTTCTCTTTCTTTTTGGCTGAAAAGTATAATACGTTTTGCCTATGAGACTGCTGGATAGCAGCCTCCAGAGAGAGTTACGGCTCATTCCACAAGGGCTGTTGCTTCCTCATGGGCATTCAAAAATGAAGCTTCAGTGGAACAGATTTGCAAGGCTGCAACTTGGTCCTCTCTTCACACTTTTTAAAAATTCTACAAATTTGACACTTTTGCCTCGGCTGAGGCCGCTTTTGGGAGAAAGGTTCTTCAAGCAGTGGTGCCATCCATTTCGGTTCCCTGTCTTGTCCCTCCCGTATCATCTGTGTACTCTAGCTTGGGTATTTCTTTCCATTAGTAAATAAGATGATCCGTGGACTCATTGTGTCATTAAAAAGAAAACAACATTTATGCTTACCTGATAAATTTATTTCTTTTTTGATATGATGAGTCCACGGCCTGCCCTGTTTTTGTATAAGACAGGTTGTTGGTTATTATAAACTTTCTCTCCTTTACTTCGGTCGAATGACTGGGTTGGGAGTGAAGGGAGGGGATATTTAACAGCTCTACTGTGGTGCTCTTTGCTGCCTCCTGCTGACCAGGAGGTGAATATCCCATTAGTAATTAAGAAGATCCGTGGACTCATCGTGTCAAAAAAGAAATACATTTATCAGGTAAGCATAAATTTAGTTTTTTTGCCATCAGATGTAAAATTAAAAAAATAATAGTATTTTAATCCCTTAACAACATACGTCGTACAGGGTACGTCTTGCACAAACTGGTCTTTAAAGACCAGCAACGTACCCTGCTTTCCGGTTATTGCAGTGATCGAGGTATCACTGCAATAACATTTTTCCCCATCCGATGCAGAGAGAGCGCAATCGTTGGTGGGTGAGAGCGGACGTGGGAGGCGGGTGGGCGGCCATCGATGGATGTCTAAGTGCAGTGGTGGGCGGGATCGTGGGCGGGGTAGCTAGGGGACGCGCACGCGTGCATGGGGGAGGCAGGCTTGCGCGTGCACGGGGAGGGAGCGGGTGGGAACCATTACACTATGGAACAGTTAGTTAGAGGGAGAGAGGGGGAATAAAAAATTATTATAAATTATATATAATCAAAGTGATCTGGGAGGGGGTGGGGGTTTAGTCTTTAGGGGGGGGGAGCTACACTATCGAAAAGTGGGGAAAAAAATAAAAATATATTTTTTTTTGTAAACTGGGTACTGGCAGACAGCCAGTACCCAAGATGGCGCCCAATAATGTAGAGGGGGAGGGTTAGAGAGCTGTGTGTGGGGGGGGGAGATCAGGGAGGTTTGGGGCTAAGGGGGATCCTACACAGCAGCATATGTAAATATGCTTTAAAAAAAATAAAAGATACCCCTTGTATTTTAGTACTGGCAGACTTTCTTTGGCATTTGGCAGTGAAATGGTGGCATTAAATATACCAAAATGGGCCTAGATCAATACTTTGGGTTGTCTACTACACTAAAGCTAAAATTAACTCTACAAGCTCCCTACATGCTCCCTAATTAACCCCTTCACTGCTGGGCATAAAAGACGTGTGGTGTGGTGTGCAGTGGCATTTAGCAGCCTTCTAATTACCAAAAAGCAACGCCAAAGCCATATAAGTCTGCTATTTCTGAACAAAGGGGATCTCAGAGAAGCATTTACAACCATTTATGCCATAATTGCTTAAGTTGTTTGTAAATAATTTCTGTGAGAAACCTAAACTTTGTGAAAAAGTGAACAATTTTTTTTTATCGCATTTGGCGGTGAAATGGTGGCATGAAATATACCAAAATGGGCCTAGATCAATACTTTTTGATGTCTTCTAAAAAAAATATATATACATGTCAAGGGATATTGAGGGATTCCTGACAGATATCAGTGTCCCAATGTAACTAGCGCTCATTTTGAAAAAAAGTGGTTTTGAAATAGCAAAGTGCTAGTTGTATTTATTGCCCTATAACTTGCAAAAAAAGCAAAGAACATGTAAACATTGGGTATTTCTAAACTCAGGACAAAATTTAGAAACTATTTAGCATGGGTGTTTTTTGGTGGTTGTAGAAGTGTAACAGATTTTAGGGGTCAAAATTAGAAAAAGTGTGTTTTTTTCCATTTTTTCCTAATATTTTATAATATTTTTAATAGTAAATTATAAGATATGATGAAAATAATGGTATCTTTAGAAAGTCCATTTAGTGGCGAGAAAAACGGTATATAATATGTGTGGGTACAGTAAATGAGTAAGAGGAAAATTACAGCTAAACACAAACACCGCAGAAATGTAAAAATAGCCCTGGTCCTTAAGGGAAAGAAATTGAAAAATGGCCTTGGTCCTTAAGGGTTTAAGTGATGAAAACGTAAATTTATCAAGCTTACTATTTTCATTCAAACCGCTCCTTTTCTATTGCACGCTCTGGCAGCCCCGACACTAAGACCTTTTTTTATATGTGACGTTTTCCCCCTTCTCTAATTAGATTCATGGCATTTTGGCATGTTTTAGATTTTTTTTAAAAAAAAGCAGATCGTTACTAACGTTTCGATCCCTTATCGACCATCACTTTAATGATGAAAGTACCTTTATTTGTCTGCAGCGTATGCTCGCTTAGTGCCTCAGGCAGCACACGGGAAAATGCTATTTCTCCAACATTGGTGTGTCCGGTCCACGGCGTCATCCATAACTTGTGGGAATATTCTCTTCCCCAACAGGAAATGGCAAAGAGCACAGCAAAAGCTGTCCATATAGTCCCTCCTAGGCTCCGCCCACCCCAGTCATTCTCTTTGCCGCTGAACAAGCAGCATATCCAACGGAGATGGTGAAGAGTATGTGGTGTTTAGTTGTAGTTTTTTATTCTACTATCAAGAGTTTGTTATTTTAAAATAGTGCTGGTATGTACTATTTACTCTGAAACAGAAAAGGATGAAGAGTTCTGTTTGTGAGAGGAGTATGATTTTAGCAGCAGTAACTAAAATCGGTTTCTGTTCCCACATAGGACTGTTGAGAGGAGATAACTTCAGTTGGGGGAACAGTTGGCAGACTTTTCTGCTTAAGGTATGACTAGCCATATTTCTAACAAGACTGTGTAATGCTGGAAGGCTGTCATTTCCCCCTCATGGGGACCGGTAAGCCATTTTCTTAGTCTCAAACAGAATAAAGGGCTTAATATGGGCTATAAAACTGGTAGACACTTTTAGGGGCTAGATCGATTGCTTTATTTGGGCATTTTATACAGCTTGATGTTGAAATTCACACTTTATAACTTTGGGGAACGTTTTTTCACGGCAGGCACTGGCTTAGACACCTTCCCAGTCAGGAAGGGCCTTCTTTGTAGTAGGCAGAGCCTCATTTTCGCGCCATTACTGCGCAGTTACTTTTGAGAGCAGGACATGCAGCTGCATGTGTATGGGTCTGGAAGTAGTTGAAAAGGTCCCTAGAAGGCTTCATCTGGTATCGTATACCCCCCTGGGTTTGGTAAAGTCGCAGCAAAGGCTGTAGCTGGGACTGTAGAGGGGTTAAAACTATAAACGGCTCCGGTTTTGTCATTTTAAGGGTTAAAGGTCTGAAATTTGGGGTGCAATGATTTGAATGCTTTAAGACACTGTGGTGAAAAATTGGTTAAAATTTAACAATTCCTTCATAGTTTTTCACATATTCAGTAAAAAAGTGTGCCCTGTTTAAAATTTAAAGAGACAGTAACGGTTTTGTTTTAAAACGGTTTTTGTACTTTATTGACAAGTTTAAGCCTGTTTAACATGTCTGTGCCTTCAGATAAACTATGTTCTGTATGTATGGAAGCCAATGTGTCTCCCCCTTCAAAATTGTGTAATAATTGTGCCATAGCGTCCAAACAAAGTAAGGACAGTACTGCCACAGATAGTAAAGTTGCCCAAGATGATTCATCAGATGAAGGGAGTAGACATAGTTCTACATCATCTCCTTCTGTGTCTACACCAGTTTTGCCCACGCAGGAGACCCCTAGTACTTCTAGCGCGCCAATGCTTGTTACTATGCAACAATTGACGGCAGTAATGGATAACTCCATAGCAAATATTTTATCCAAAATGCCTGCATTTCAGAGAAAGCGCGATTGCTCTGTTTTAAACACTGTAGAGCAGGAGGGCGCTGATGATAATTGCTCTGTCATACCCTCACACCAATCTGAAGTGGCCATGAGGGAGGTTTTGTCAGATTGGGAAATTTCTGATTCAGGTAGAATTTCTCAACAGGCAGAACCTGATGTTGTGACATTTAAATTTAAATTAGAGCATCTCCGCGCACTGCTTAAGGAGGTGCTATCTACTCTGGATGATTGTGACAACCTGGTCATTCCAGAAAAATTGTGCAAGATGGACAAGTTCCTAGAGGTTCCGGTGCACCCCGACGCTTTTCCTATACCCAAGCAGGTGGCGGACATAGTGAATAAGGAGTGGGAGAAGCCCGGCATACCTTTTGTCCCCCCTCCTATATTTAAGAAATTATTTCCTATGGTCGACCCCAGAAAGGACTTATGGCAGACAGTCCCTAAGGTCGAGGGGGCAGTTTCTACACTAGCTAAGCGCACTACTATTCCTATCGAGGATAATTGTGCTTTCAAAGATCCTATGGATAAAAAATTGGAGGGTTTGCTTAAAAAGATTTCTTTCATGTAATTAGCAAGAGTCCATGAGCTAGTGACGTATGGGATATACATTCCTACCAGGAGGGGCAAAGTTTCCCAAACCTCAAAATGCCTATAAATACACCCCTCACCACACCCACAATTCAGTTTTACAAACTTTGCCTCCTATGGAGGTGGTGAAGTAAGTTTGTGCTAGATTCTACGTTGATATGAGCTCCGCAGCAAGTTGGAGCCCGGTTTTCCTCTCAGCGTGCAGTGAATGTCAGAGGGATGTGAGGAGAGTATTGCCTATTTGAATGCAGTGATCTCCTTCTACGGGGTCTATTTCATAGGTTCTCTGTTATCGGTCGTAGAGATTCATCTCTTACCTCCCTTTTCAGATCGACTATATACTCTTATTTATATACCATTACCTCTGCTGATTTTCGTTTCAGTACTGGTTTGGCTTTCTACAAACATGTAGATGAGTGTCCTGGGGTAAGTAAATCTTATTTTCTGTGACACTCTAAGCTATGGTTGGGCACTTTATTTATAAAGTTCTAAATATATGTATTCAAACATTTATTTGCCTTGACTCAGAATGTTCAACATTCCTTATTTTCAGACAGTCAGTTTCATATTTGGGATAATGCGTTTGAATCAATCATTTTTTCTTACCTTAAAAATTTGACTTTTTTTCCCTGTGGGCTGTTAGGCTCGCGGGGGATGAAAATGCTTCATTTTATTGCGTCATTCTTGGCGCGGACTTTTTTGGCGCAAAAAATCTTTTCTGTTTCCGGCGTCATACGTGTCGCCGGAAGTTGCGTCATTTTTTGACGTTCTTTTGCGCCAAAAATGTCGGCGTTCAGGATGTGGCGTCATTTTTGGCGCCAAAAAGCATTTAGGCGCCAAACAATGTGGGCGTATTATTTGGCGCCAAAAAATATGGGCGTCGCTTTTGTCTCCACATTATTTCAGTCTCATTTTTTCTTTGCTTCTGGTTACTAGAAGCTTGTTTATTGGCATTTTTTCCCATTCCTGAAACTGTCATTTAAGGAATTTGATCAATTTTGCTTTATATGTTGTTTTTTCTCTTACATATTGCAAAATGTCTCACGTTGCATCTGAGTCAGAAGATACTTCAGGAAAATCGCTGTCTAGTGCTGGAACTACCAAAGCTAAGTGTATCTGCTGTAAACTTTTGGTAGCTATTCCTCCGGCTGTTGTTTGTATTAATTGTCATGACAAACTTGTTAAAGCAGATAATATTTCCTTTAGTAATGTACCATTGCCTGTTGCAGTTCCCTCAACATCTAAGGTGCAGAATGTTCCTGATAACATAAGAGATTTTGTTTCTGAATCCATCAAGAAGGCTATGTCTGTTATTTCTCCTTCTAGTAAACATAAAAAATCTTTTAAAACTTCTCTCTCTACAGATGAATTTTTAAATGATCATCATTCTGATTCTGATGACTCTTCTGGTTCAGAGGATTCTGTCTCAGAGATTGATGCTGATAAATCTTCATATTTATTTAAAATGGAATTTATTCGTTCTTTACTTAAAGAAGTACTAATTGCTTTAGAAATAGAGGATTCTGGTCCTCTTGATACTAATTCTAAACGTTTTGATAAGTTTTTAAATCTCCTGTGGTTATTCCAGAAGTTTTTCCTGTTCCTAATGCTATTTCTGAAGTAATTTCCAGAGAATGGGATAAATTGGGTAATTCATTTACTCCTTCTAAACGTTTTAAGCAATTATATCCTGTGCCGTCTGACAGATTAGAATTTTTGGGACAAAATCCCTAAAGTTGATGGGGCTATTTCTACCCTTGCTAAACGTACTACTATTCCTACGTCAGATGGTACTTCGTTTAAAGATCCTTTAGATAGGAAAATTGAATCCTTTCTAAGAAAAGCTTATCTGTGTTCAGGTAATCTTCTTAGACCTGCTATATCTTTGGCTGATGTTGCTGCAGCTTCAACTTTTTGGTTGGAGACTTTAGCACAACAAGTAACAGATCATGATTCTCATAATATTATTATTCTTCTTCAGCATGCTAATAATTTTATCTGTGATGCCATTTTTGATATTATCAGAGTTGATGTCAGGTTTATGTCTCTAGCTATTTTAGCTAGAAGAGCTTTATGGCTTAAAACTTGGAATGCTGATATGGCTTCTAAATCAACTCTACTTTCCATTTCTTTCCAGGGTAACAAATTATTTGGTTCTCAGTTGGATTCCATTATCTCAACTGTTACTGGTGGGAAAGGAACTTTTTTACCACAGGATAAAAAATCTAAGGGTAAAAACAGGGCTAATAATCGTTTTCGTTCCTTTCGTTTCAACAAAGAACAAAAGCCTGATCCTTCATCCTCAGGAGCAGTTTCAGTTTGGAAACCATCTCCAGTCTGGAATAAATCCAAACCTACTAGAAAGGCAAAGCCTGCTTCTAAGTCCACATGAAGGTGCGGCCCTCATTCCAGCTCAGCAGTTTTTTCAAAGAAATTTGGATCAATTCTGTTCACAATCTTTGGATTCAGAACATTGTTTCAGAAGGGTACAGAATTGGTTTCAAGACGAGACCTCCTGCAAAGAGATTTTTTCTTTCCCGTGTCCCAGTAAATCCAGTGAAAGCTCAAGTATTTCTGAATTGTGTTTCAGATCTAGAGTTGGCTGGAGTAATTATGCCAGTTCCAGTTCTGGAACAGGGGATGGGGTTTTATTCAAATCTCTTCATTGTACCAAAGAAGGAGAATTCCTTCAGACCAGTTCTGGATCTAAAAATATTGAATCGTTATGTAAGGATACCAACGTTCAAAATGGTAACTGTAAGGACTATCTTGCCTTTTGTTCAGCAAGGGCATTATATGTCCACAATAGATTTACAGGATGCTTATCTGCATATTCCGATTCATCCAGATCATTATCAGTTCCTGAGATTCTCTTTTCTGGACAAGCATTACCAGTTTGTGGCTCTGCCGTTTGGCCTAGCTACAGCTCCAAGAATTTTTTCAAAGGTTCTCGGTGCCCTTCTGTCTGTAATCAGAGAACAGGGTATTGTGGTATTTCCTTATTTGGACGATATCTTGGTACTTGCTCAGTCTTTACATTTAGCAGAATCTCATACGAATCGACTTGTGTTGTTTCTTCAAGATCATGGTTGGAGGATCAATTTACCAAAAAGTTCATTGATTCCTCAGACAAGGGTAACTTTTCTGGGTTTCCAGATAGATTCAGTGTCCATGACTCTGTCTTTAACAGACAAGAGACGTCTAAAATTGATTTCAGCTTGTCGAAACCTTCAGTCACAATCATTCCCTTCGGTAGCCTTATGCATGGAAATTCTAGGTCTTATGACTGCTGCATCGGACGCGATCCCCTTTGCTCGTTTTCACATGCGACCTCTTCAGCTTTGTATGCTGAATCAATGGTGCAGGGATTACACAAAGATATCTCAATTAATATCTTTAAAACCGATTGTACGACACTCTCTAACGTGGTGGACAGATCACCATCGTTTAATTCAGGGGGCTTCTTTTGTGCTTCCGACCTGGACTGTAATTTCAACAGATGCAAGTCTCACAGGTTGGGGAGCTGTGTGGGGATCTCTGACGGCACAAGGAGTTTGGGAATCTCAGGAGGTGAGATTACCGATCAATATTTTGGAACTCCGTGCAATTTTCAGAGCTCTTCAGTCTTGGCCTCTTCTGAATAGAGAATCGTTCATTTGTTTTCAGACAGACAATGTCACAACTGTGGCATACATCAATCATCAAGGAGGGACTCACAGTCCTCTGGCTATGAAAGAAGTATCTCAAATTCTGGTTTGGGCGGAATCCAGCTCCTGTCTAATCTCTGCGGTTCATATCCCAGGTATAGACAATTGGGAAGCGGATTATCTCAGTCGCCAAACGTTGCATCCGGGCGAATGGTCTCTTCACCCAGAGGTATTTCTTCAGATTGTTCAAATATGGGAGCTTCCAGAAATAGATCTGATGGCGTCTCATCTAAACAAGAAACTTCCCAGGTATCTGTCCAGATCCCGGGATCCTCAGGCGGAAGCAGTGGATGCATTATCACTTCCTTGGAAGTATCATCCTGCTTATATCTTTCCGCCTCTAGTTCTTCTTCCAAGAGTAATCTCCAAGATTCTGAAGGAATGCTCGTTTGTTCTACTGGTAGCTCCGGCATGGCCTCACAGGTTTTGGTATGCGGATCTTGTCCGGATGGCCTATTGCCATCCGTGGACTCTTCCGCTATGACCAGACCTTCTGTCGCAAGGTCCTTTTTTCCATCAGGATCTCAAATCCTTAAATTTAAAGGTATGGAGATTGAACGCTTGATTCTTAGTCAAAGAGGTTTCTCTGACTCTGTGATTAATACTATGTTACAGGCTCGTAAATCTGTATCCAGAGAGATATATTATAGAGTCTGGAAGACTTATATTTCTTGGTGTCTTTCTCATCATTTTTCTTGGCATTCTTTTAGAATTCCAAGAATTTTACAGTTTCTTCAGAATGGTTTAGATAAAGGTTTGTCCGCAAGTTCCTTGAAAGGACAAATCTCTGCTCTTTCTGTTCTTTTTCACAGAAAGATTGCTAATCTTCCTGATATTCATTGTTTTGTACAAGCTTTGGTTCGTATAAAACCTGTCATTAAGTCAATTTCTCCTCCTTGGAGTTTGAATTTGGTTCTAGGGGCTCTTCAAGCTCCTCCGTTTGAACCTATGCATTCATTGGACATTAAATTACTTTCTTGGAAAGTTTTGTTCCTTTTGGCAATCTCTTCTGCCAGAAGAGTTTCTGAATTATCTGCTCTTTCTTGTGAGTCTCCTTTTCTGATTTTTCATCAGGATAAGGCAGTGTTGCGAACTTCTTTTGAATTTTTACCTAAAGTTGTGAATTCCAACAACATTAGTAGAGAAATTGTGGTTCCTTCATTATGTCCTAATCCTAAGAATTCTAAGGAGAAATCGTTACATTCTTTGGATGTTGTTAGAGCTTTGAAATATTATGTTTAAGCTACTAAGTCTTTCCGAAAGACTTCTAGTTTATTTGTTATCTTTTCCGGTTCTAGAAAAGGCCAGAAAGCTTCTGCCATTTCTTTGGCATCTTGGTTGAAATCTTTAATTCATCTTGCCTATGTTGAGTCGGGTAAAACTCCGCCTCAAAGGATTACAGCTCATTCTACTAGGTCAGTCTCTACTTCCTGGGCGTTTAGGAATGAAGCTTCGATTGATCAGATTTGCAAAGCAGCAACTTGGTCCTCTTTGCATACTTTTACTAAATTCTACCATTTTGATGTATTTTCTTCTTCTGAAGCAGTTTTTGGTAGAAAAGTACTTCAGGCAGCGGTTTCAGTTTGAATCTTCTGCTTATGTTTTTCATTAAACTTTATTTTGGGTGTGGATTATTTTCAGCAGGAATTGGCTGTCTTTATTTTATCCCTCCCTCTCTAGTGACTCTTGCGTGGAAAGATCCACATATTGGGTAATCATTATCCCATACGTCACTAGCTCATGGACTCTTGCTAATTACATGAAAGAAAACATAATTTATGTAAGAACTTACCTGATAAATTCATTTCTTTCATATTAGCAAGAGTCCATGAGGCCCACCCTTTTTGTGGTGGTTATGATTTTTGTATAAAGCACAATTATTCCAATTCCTTATTTTATATGCTTTCGCACTTTTTTATCACCCCACTTCTTGGCTATTTGTTAAACTGAATTGTGGGTGTGGTGAGGGGTGTATTTATAGGCATTTTGAGGTTTGGGAAACTTTGCCCCTCCTGGTAGGAATGTATATCCCATACGTCACTAGCTCATGGACTCTTGCTAATATGAAAGAAATGAATTTATCAGGTAAGTTCTTACATAAATTATGTTTTTTGTACAGCAAGATTACCTCCTGCAACCTATTTCGTGCATTATTCCTGTCACGACAGCAGCGTGGTTCTGGTTCGAGGAACTAGAAAAGTCGCTCAGTAGAGAGACTCCGTATGAGGAGGTTATGTACAGAATTCACGCACTTAAGTTAGCTAATTCCTTTATTTTAGATGCCGCTATGCAGTTAGCTAGATTAGCGGTGAAAAATTCAGGGTTTGCAATTGTGGCGCGCAGAGCGCTCTGGCTAAAGTCTTGGTCAGCGGATGTATCTTCCAAGACAAAATTGCTTAATATCCCTTTCAAGGGTAAAACCCTTTGTGGGCCAGAATTGAAAGAGATTATCTCAGACATCACTGGGGGTAAGGGCCACGCCCTTCCACAAGATAGGCCTTTCAAGGCCAAGAATAAGTCTAATTTTCGTTCCTTTCGCAATTTCAGGAACGGACCGGCCTCCAACTCTGCGGCCTCTAGACAAGAGGGTAATGCTTCACAAACCAAACCAGCTTGGAAACCGATGCAAGGCTGGAACAAGGGTAAGCAGGCCAAGAAGCCTGCTGCTGCTACCAAAACAGCATGAAGGAGTAGCCCCCGATCCGGGACCGGATCTAGTAGGGGGCAGACTCTCTCTCTTCGCTCAGGCTTGGGCAAGAGATGTTCAGGATCCCTGGGCACTAGAAATAGTTTCTCAGGGTTATCTTCTGGAATTCAAGGAACTACCCCCAAAGGGAAGGTTCCACATATCTCACTTATCTTCAAACCGAATAAAGAGACAGGCATTCTTACATTGTGTAGAAGACCTGTTAAAAATGGGAGTGATACACCCAGTTCCAACTGTGGAACAAGGAATGGGGTTTTACTCAAATCTGTTTGTGGTTCCCAAAAAAGAGGGAACTTTCAGACCAATTCTGGATTTAAAGATTCTAAACAAATTTCTCAGAGTGCCATCGTTCAAAATGGAAACTATTTGAACGATTTTACCTACAATCCAGGAGGGTCAATTTATGACTACCGTGGATCTAAAGGATGCGTATCTACATATTCCTATCCACAAAGATCATCATCAGTTCCTAAGGTTCGCCTTTCTGGACAAACATTACCAGTTTGTGGCTCTCCCATTCGGGCTAGCCACTGCTCCAAGGATTTTCACAAAGGTACTCGGGTCCCTTCTAGCAGTTCTAAGACCAAGGGGCATTGCAGTGGCACCTTACTTGGACGACATTCTGATACAAGCGTCGTCTCTTTCAAAGGCAAAGGCTCACACAAACATCGTTCTAGCCTTTCTCAAATCTCACGGGTGGAAGGTGAACATAGAAAAGAGTTCCCTGTCTCCGTCGACAAGAGTTCCTTTCTTGGGGACAATAATAGATTCTTTAGAAATGAAGATTTTTCTGACAGATGTCAGAAAGTTAAAACTTCTAAACGCTTGTCAAGTGCTTCACTCTGTTCCACGACCTTCCATAGCTCAGTGCATGGAAGTAGTAGGGTTGATGGTTGCAGCAATGGACATAGTTCCTTTTGCGAGAATTCATCTAAGACCATTACAACTGTGCATGCTGAAACAGTGGAATGGGGACTATACAGACTTGTCTCCAGTGATTCAAGTAGATCAGAAGACCAGAGACTCACTCCGTTGGTGGCTAAACCAGGATCACCTGTCCCAGGGAATGAGCTTCCGCAAACCAGAGTGGGTCATCGTCACGACCGACGCCAGTCTAGTGGGCTGGGGCGCGGTCTGGGACTCCCTTAAAGCTCAGGGTCTATGGTCTCGGGAAGAGTCTCTTCTCCCGATAAACATTCTGGAACTGAGAGCAATATTCAATACTCTCAGGGCTTGGCCTCAACTAGTAAAGGCCAGATTCATAAGATTCCAATCAGACAACATGACGACTGTTGCTTACATCAATCATCAGGGGGGAACAAGGAGTTCCCTGGCGATGAGAGAAGTGACCAAAATGATAAAATGGGCGGAGGATCACTCCTGCCACCTATCTGCGATCCACATCCCAGGAGTGGAAAACTGGGAGGCGGATTATCTGAGTCGTCAGACATTCCATCCGGGGGAGTGGGAACTCCACCCGGAAATATTTGCCCAGTTGACTCAATTATGGGGCATTCCAGACATGGATCTGATGGCGTCTCGTCAGAACTTCAAGGTTCCTTGCTACGGGTCCAGATCCAGGGATCCCAAGGCGACTCTAGTGGATGCATTAGTAGCGCCTTGGGCCTTCAACCTAGCTTATGTGTTTCCACCGTTTCCTCTTATTCCCAGGCTGGTAGCCAGGATCAAACAGGAGAGGGCCTCGGTGATCTTGATAGCTCCTGCGTGGCCACGCAGGACTTGGTATGCAGACCTGGTGAATATGTCATCGGCTCCACCATGGAAGCTACCTTTGAGACAGGATCTTCTAGTACAGGGTCCATTCGAACATCCAAATCTAGTTTCCCTCCAGCTGACGGCTTGGAAATTGAACGCTTGATTTTATCTAAGCGTGGGTTTTCGGATTCTGTGATAGATACTCTGGTACAAGCCAGAAAACCTGTAACTAGAAAAATTTACCATAAAATATGGAAAAGATATATCTGTTGGTGTGAATCCAAGGGATTCTCATGGAGTAAGATCAAAATTCCTAGGATCCTTTCTTTTCTCCAAGAAGGTTTGGATAAGGGATTATCAGATTTCTGCTTTATCTGTCTTGTTACACAAACGACTGGCAGCTGTGCCAGATGTTCAAGCTTTTGTTCAGGCTTTGGTCAGGATCAAGCCTGTTTACAGACCTTTGACTCCTCCCTGGAGTCTGAATTTAGTTCTTTCAGTTCTTCAAGGGGTTCCGTTTGAACCTCTGCATTCCATAGATATCAAGATGTTATCTTGGAAAGTTCTGTTTTTGGTTGCTATTTCTTCTGCTAGAAGAGTTTCTGAGTTATCTGCTCTGCAGTGTAATCCGCCCTTTCTGGTGTTCCATTCAGATAAGGTTGTTTTGCGTACTAAACCTGGTTTCCTTACAAAGGTTGTTTCTAACAAGAATATTAACCAGGAAATAGTTGTGCCTTCTTTGTGTCCGAATCCAGTTTCAAAGAAGGAACGTTTGTTACACAATTTAGATGTTGTTCGTGCTTTAAAGTTCTATTTAGAAGCAACAAAGGATTTCAGACAAACGTCTTCTCTGTTTGTTGTTTATTCTGGCAAGAGGAGAGGTCAAAAAGCTACTGCTACCTCTCTTTCCTTTTGGCTGAAAAGCATCATCCGATTGGCTTATGAGGCTGCCGGATGGCAGCCTCCCGAACGCATCACAGCTCACTCTACTAGGGCTGTGGCTTCCACATGGGCCTTCAAGAACGAGGCTTCTGTTGACCAGATATGTAAGGCAGCGACTTGGTCTTCCCTGCACACTTTTGCCAAATTCTACAAATTTTATACTTTTGCTTCTTCGGAGGCTATTTTTGGGAGAAAGGTTTTGCAAGCCGTGGTGCCTTCCGTTTAGGTAACCTGATTGGCTCCCTCCCTTCATCCGTGTCCTAAAGCTTTGGTATTGGTTCCCACAAGTTATGGATGACGCCGTGGACCGGACACACCAATGTTGGAGAAAACAGAATTTATGCTTACCTGATAAATTACTTTCTCCAACGGTGTGTCCGGTCCACGGCCCTCCCTGATTTTTTAATCAGGTTTGATGAATTTCTTTAACTACAGTCACCACGGCACCCTATAGTTTCTCCTGTTTTTTTTTCCTGTGTGAATGACTGGGGTGGGCGGAGCCTAGGAGGGACTATATGGACAGCTTTTGCTGTGCTCTTTGCCATTTCCTGTTGGGGAAGAGAATATTCCCGCAAGTTATGGATGATGCCGTGGACCGGACACACCGTTGGAGAAAGTAATTTATCAGGTAAGCATAAATTCTGTTTTTATTAATGAGGTGATGTTGGCCAATAGCGTTCTAGCTATCCAGCATAATGCCGATTGGCCTGCACGGCTATTGGCTAAAAGTTTGAAACGTCACCTCACTGATAATTAGCGTTTTGCCATGGGCTGACTTAGGCACTCTGCGCTGAATAAGCTGCAGGCAAATAAAGGAACTTTCAGCATGAAGGTTTTTTTTTTTTTGTTTGTTTTTTTTTTGTATTTTTATTGAGGTCATGAAACAGATTATAACTAAAAGAACATAGTCAACTGTTATACAGTCATACAGTAAATAAAAAGTAAAAATAAATAACATGAATACGACTACGCAATATATAGATTGCCTCATTTAAGGTTAAATACCATTTGGGGGTTTCCTTGAGACTAGAAGAACAGAGAACAATTGTATGTTCTAATAACTTAAAAAGCCTTGAAACCCTTCACATTGAAATAAAAAATCATAATAAACATAAAGAAGCCTCCCTTGAATAAAAAGGGTCTCTCTTGGACCAGCAAAGATCTTAAAATATACAAGACAGAAAAGGGCTTAGAGCAGGTCTTAGGGCCACCCTTGGACCCCTGAGTAAAGTAGTGTAAACAATACATTGTACCTGCTTAATGATAAAGTCTTGAGTTGAGCTCCATCACTAAGTAGGTATATTTAGAAGTTTAATGACTGCCAGTAATCATAGTGTTTAGCTATGGAAGTTAAAGATTACAGTTTAAAGCCAAGGAGTGTTAAACATATAATAATGGGAACATCAAGCAACATGACAAGCAGTAGGTGAATTATCATTAGGAAGATACCTAATTGTATTCAGCATTAGCTATATTGAGGGTATAGAATAGAGGAGGTTTGACCCTAGGTCTGTTTAGGGGAGAAATATATAATAATATTTAAAGGATATAAAGAACATACTTCATCTTAATATACATTTAATCCAATACTACCATGGCAATAAAGCAAATGCATAATATTGAGGCAAGTGAAGTCTGTGGTATAGTTTCAATGAACTCCGTTAGAGAAAGTAGGCTGGGAAACACCATATCTGTAATATAGATGATGTGGTGCTACAAGTGTTTAGTACTGGTATACACATAATTAAATAGTTTTAACTGGTAATAAGTTTAGTAATTGAAGACACTGCAGTGCCCATTTGAGAACATTTCCCAAAACTCAGGCAAATTAACCATCATATATTTTTATAGGATATAATGTAATATATTTTGAATGATAGCATAAAGCAGGATGTGATATTTAGAGTATGGACAGTCACTCTGTTTTATAGTTATCTTCATAGATAGGAGCAAGCCAGCCAATACCAATTCTAAAATGACAACAACAGAGAGAAGGTTCCAAACAGCTTTGATAAATACCATAATCTTGATGCAAAATGGTTTTCCTCGGCCATATGAATCTCAAGCAGTCCCAAGAAAAAAATGTACCCACTAGCTGCAGAATGTCTCCTTGTGCATGTGGTAAAAAGTAAAAGCACTGCTTGTGCTGTGTGAGTGTCCCTAATGATCCAGGGTCTCTGCTCTCCTGCTTTGTGATAAGGCTTCTACTGCTGACACATAGAGCAGCCATAGCTGTGTTCCTTAGAATCCTGCCTCCACACCCCTCCAGAGTGACGGGACGACTGTTGTCCAGTAGTCACCAAGGCTCGGAGACTGATCTGGCTGAGCCAATCCCTCTGTCGCCAAAGCAAACATGTTTCCATCTTGGGGAGGTGACAAGTGCCTGGGCCCCAAGGCATTGCAATCCTCCAGGTGTCATGATGCTGTAGCTGGTGGATCAAAAAAACATGGGTGGAGTGCAGCGTGCCACTCCGCTTTAAAAGCAGCCCTATATCCCAGCAGCATAGTCTCCAGCTTTTCTATGAGGTCAAGCGTTTTCATTGTAGTTGGGGTGTGTCGGGCTCGTAGTCGCAGACCACCTGCAACTAAGTTACCTGGATAACTGGGGGAGGGGTATGGAATGCTCCTGTATAGGCTGCTTCCTTGAGCTTCAACGGACCAGTTCAGTGCTTGGGGATCACAAACCTAGCAATATTAGTGATTATGCTGCATCCCTCAGATATATAAGCAATGTTAGATGCTAAAAATAGTCTGCTGTTAGCAGCATATTAGTAGAATCTCACCCGGAGCCTCTCAGTTTGTGGCTTCGCATGGCCGCTGCCAGGACACGCCCCCCTTTAGCATGACTTTTTTTATACTTCATGATTGAATGTCCCCTTTATTTGTAGCACTGGTAAATCCTAGCATTTCAAAAATGCAAGGATTTACCATCACTTTTAATGCTTGAATGCATTTTTTTAAAATTCTTTTGTGTCTGACAAGGTTGGAGATCTTATTGGAGCCCATGTTTATGACATTTTTTAAAAGTGTGTTTTGCCCTGGAAGACTCCTCCCGCCTGTTTGTCTTGCTCCTAGAAATGTTTACTGCCACAATTTGTATATCATTTTCCTCACCCATTAGCTATAAGCATTGTTTACCTATTTTTGCTCATTTTAATATTGTATCTGTTTGTTGCGTTTTTATTAATTAAAGTTTTCCTTTGACTTTTTACCAGCTATTTCATTAGGTCATATGATTTTAAATAATGTATTACTGTAGAAATAACTTTCACTCTTAATGTCTGTATCACTTGCATCATAAATCATCTTTTTTTGTTAATCAACTTTTTCTTCCAGTTTTGATGGATCATTATTTCTCCAACATAGGTGTGTCCGGTCCACGGCGTCATCCTTACTTGTGGGATATTCTCTTCCCCAACAGGAAATGGCAAAGAGCCCAGCAAAGCTGGTCACATGATCCCTCCTAGGCTCCGCCTACCCCAGTCATTCTCTTTGCCGTTGTACAGGCAACATCTCCACGGAGATGGCTTAGAGTTTTTTTTTGTACTTTGTTATCAAGTTTATGCCTGTTTAACATGTCTGAACTACCAGATAGACTGTGTTCTGAATGTGGGGAAGCCAAGGTTCCTTTTCATTTAAATAAATGTGATTTATGTGACACTGAAAATGATGCCCAAGATGATTCCTCAAGTGAGGGGAGTAAGCATGGTACTGCATCATTCCCTCCTTCGTCTACACGAGTCTTGCCCACTCAGGAGGCCCCTAGTACATCTAGCGCGCCAATACTCCTTACTATGCAACAATTAACGGCTGTAATGGATAATTCTATCAAAAACATTTTAGCCAAAATGCCCACTTATCAGCGTAAGCACGACTGCTCTGTTTTAGATTCTGAAGAGCATGAGGACGCTGATGATAATGGTTCTGAAATGCCCCTACACCAGTCTGAGGGGGCCAGGGAGGTTTTGTCTGAGGGAGAAATTTCAGATTCAGGGAAAATTTCTCAACAAGCTGAACCCGATGTGATTACATTTAAATTTAAGTTGGAACATCTCCGCGCTCTGCTTAAGGAGGTATTATCCACTCTGGATGATTGTGAGAATTTGATCATCCCAGAGAAACTATGTAAAATGGACAAGTTCCTAGAGGTCCCGGGGCTCCCAGAAGCTTTTCCTATACCCAAGCGGGTGGCGGACATTGTAAATAAAGAATGGGAAAGGCCCGGTATACCTTTCGTCCCTCCCCCCATATTTAAAAAATTGTTTCCTATGGTCGACCCTAGAAAGGACTTATGGCAGACTGTCCCCAAGGTCGAGGGAGCGGTTTCTACTTTAAACAAACGCACCACTATACCCATAGAAGATAGTTGTGCTTTCAAAGATCCTATGGATAAAAAATTAGGTTTGCTTAAAAAGATGTTTGTTCAGCAAGGTTACCTTCTACAACCAATTTCATGCATTGTCCCTGTCACTACAGCCGCGTGTTTCTGGTTCGATGAGCTAGTAAAGGCGATCGATAGTGATTCTCCTCCTTATGAGGAGATTATGGACAGAATCCGTGCTCTCAAATTGGCTAATTCTTTCACCCTAGACGCCACCTTGCAATTGGCTAGGTTAGCGGCGAAGAATTCTGGGTTTGCTATTGTGGCGCGTAGAGCGCTTTGGTTGAAATCTTGGTCAGCGGATGCGTCTTCCAAGAACAAACTCCTTAACATTCCTTTCAAGGGGAAAACGCTGTTTGGCCCTGACTTGAAAGAGATTATCTCTGATATCACTGGGGGTAAGGGCCACGCCCTTCCTCAGGATAGGTCTTTCAAGACCAAAAATAAACCTAATTTTCGTCCCTTTCGTAGAAACGGACCAGCCCCAAGTGCTACGTCCTCTAAGCAAGAGGGTAATACTTCTCAAGCCAAGCCAGCCTGGAGACCAATGCAAGGCTGGAACAAGGGAAAGCAGGCCAAGAAACCTGCCACTGCTACCAAGACAGCATGAAATGTTGGCCCCCGATCCGAGACCGGATCTGGTGGGGGGCAGACTCTCTCTCTTCGCTCAGGCTTGGGCAAGAGATGTTCTGGATCCTTGGGCACTAAATAGTCTCCCAAGGTTATCTTCTGGAATTCAAGGGGCTTCCCCCAAGGGGGAGGTTCCACAGGTCTCAATTGTCTTCAGACCACATAAAGAGACAGGCATTCTTACATTGTGTAGAAGACCTGTTAAAAATGGGAGTGATTCATCCTGTTCCATTAGGAGAACAAGGGATGGGGTTCTACTCCAATCTGTTCATAGTTCCCAAAAAAGAGGGAACGTTCAGACCAATCTTAGATCTCAAGATCTTAAACAAGTTTCTCAAGGTTCCATCGTTCAAAATGGAAACCATTCGAACAATTCTACCTTCCATCCAGGAAGGTCAATTCATGACCACGGTGGATTTAAAGGATGCGTATCTACATATTCCTATCCACAAGGAACATCATCGGTTCCTAAGGTTCGCATTCCTGGACGAGCATTACCAGTTCGTGGCGCTTCCTTTCGGATTAGCCACTGCTCCAAGGATTTTCACAAAGGTACTAGGGTCCCTTCTAGCGGTGCTAAGACCAAGGGGCATTGCAGTAGTACCTTACTTGGACGACATTCTGATTCAAGCGTCGTCCCTTCCTCAAGCAAAGGCTCACACGGACATAGTCCTGGCCTTTCTCAGATCTCACGGATGGAAAGTGAACGTGGAAAAGAGTTCTCTATCTCCGTCGACAAGGGTTCCCTTCTTGGGAACAATAATAGACTCCTTAGAAATGAGGATTTTTCTGACAGAGGCCAGAAAAACAAAACTTCTAAACTCTTGTCAAACACTTCATTCCGTTCCTCTTCCTTCCATAGCGCAGTGCATGGAAGTAATAGGTTTGATGGTAGCGGCAATGGACATAGTTCCTTTTGCGCGCATTCATCTAAGACCATTACAACTGTGCATGCTCAGTCAGTGGAATGGGGACTATACAGACTTGTCTCCGAAGATACAAGTAAATCAGAGGACCAGAGACTCACTCCGTTGGTGGCTGTCCCTGGACAACCTGTCACAAGGGATGACCTTCCACAGACCAGAGTGGGTCATTGTCACGACCGACGCCAGTCTGATGGGCTGGGGCGCGGTCTGGGGATCCCTGAAAGCTCAGGGTCTTTGGTCTCGGGAAGAATCTCTTCTACCGATAAATATTCTGGAACTGAGAGCGATATTCAATGCTCTCAAGGCTTGGCCTCAGCTAGCAAAGGCCAAGTTCATACGGTTTCAATCAGACAACATGACGACTGTTGCGTACATCAACCATCAGGGGGGAACAAGGAGTTCCCTGGCGATGGAAGAAGTGACCAAAATCATTCAATGGGCGGAGACTCACTCCTGCCACCTGTCTGCAATCCACATCCCAGGAGTGGAAAATTGGGAAGCGGATTTTCTGAGTCGTCAGACATTACATCCGGGGGAGTGGGAACTCCATCCGGAAATCTTTGCCCAAATTACTCATCTGTGGGGCATTCCAGACATGGATCTGATGGCCTCTCGTCAGAACTTCAAGGTTCCTTGCTACGGGTCCAGATCCAGGGATCCCAAGGCGACTCTAGTAGATGCACTAGTAGCACCTTGGACCTTCAAACTAGCTTATGTATTCCCGCCGTTTCCTCTCATCCCTAGGCTGGTAGCCAGGATCAATCAGGAGAGGGCGTCGGTGATCTTGATAGCTCCTGCGTGGCCACGCAGGACTTGGTATGCAGATCTGGTGAATATGTCATCGGCTCCACCATGGAAGCTACCTTTGAGACGAGACCTTCTTGTTCAAGGTCCGTTCGAACATCCGAATCTGGTCTCACTCCAGCTGACTGCTTGGAGATTGAACGCTTGATCTTATCAAAACGAGGGTTCTCAGATTCTGTTATTGATACTCTTGTTCAGGCCAGAAAGCCTGTAACTAGAAAAATTTACCACAAAATATGGAAAAAATATATCTGTTGGTGTGAATCTAAAGGATTCCCTTGGGACAAGGTAAAGATTCCTAGGATTCTATCCTTTCTTCAAGAAGGATTGGAGAAAGGATTATCTGCAAGTTCCTTGAAGGGACAGATTTCTGCCTTGTCTGTGTTACTTCACAAAAAGCTGGCAGCTGTGCCAGATGTTCAAGCCTTTGTTCAGGCTCTGGTTAGAATCAAGCCTGTTTACAAACCTTTGACTCCTCCTTGGAGTCTCAACTTAGTTCTTTCAGTTCTTCAGGGGGTTCCGTTTGAACCCTTACATTCCGTTGATATTAAGTTATTATCTTGGAAAGTTTTGTTTTTGGTTGCAATTTCTTCTGCTAGAAGAGTTTCAGAATTATCTGCTCTGCAGTGTTCTCCTCCTTCTCTGGTGTTCCATGCAGATAAGGTGGTTTTACGTACTAAACCTGGTTTTCTTCCAAAAGTTGTTTCTAACAAAAACATTAACCAGGAGATAGTCGTGCCTTCTTTGTGTCCGAAACCAGTTTCGAAGAAGGAACGTTTGTTGCACAATTTGGATGTTGTTCGCGCTCTAAAATTCTATTTAGATGCTACAAAGGATTTTAGACAAACATCTTCCTTGTTTGTTGTTTATTCTGGTAAAAGGAGAGGTCAAAAAGCAACTTCTACCTCTCTCTCTTTTTGGATTAAAAGCATCATCAGATTGGCTTACGAGACTGCCGGACGGCAGCCTCCTGAAAGAATCACAGCTCATTCCACTAGGGCTGTGGCTTCCACATGGGCCTTCAAGAACGAGGCTTCTGTTGATCAGATATGTAGGGCAGCGACTTGGTCTTCACTGCACACTTTTACCAAATTTTACAAGTTTGATACTTTTGCTTCTTCTGAGGCTATTTTTGGGAGAAAGGTTTTGCAAGCCGTGGTGCCTTCCATTTAGGTGACCTGATTTGCTCCCTCCCTTCATCCGTGTCCTAAAGCTTTGGTATTGGTTCCCACAAGTAAGGATGACGCCGTGGACCGGACACACCTATGTTGGAGAAAACAGAATTTATGTTTACCTGATAAATTACTTTCTCCAACGGTGTGTCCGGTCCACGGCCCGCCCTGGTTTTTTAATCAGGTCTGATAATTTATTTTCTTTAACTACAGTCACCACGGTATCATATGGTTTCTCCTATGCAAATATTCCTCCTTAACGTCGGTCGAATGACTGGGGTAGGCGGAGCCTAGGAGGGATCATGTGACCAGCTTTGCTGGGCTCTTTGCCATTTCCTGTTGGGGAAGAGAATATCCCACAAGTAAGGATGACGCCGTGGACCGGACACACCGTTGGAGAAAGTAATTTATCAGGTAAACTTAAATTCTGTTTTTGCTTCGTGTAAGTTCTCTAGACTCTCTTTGATAATCAGAGTGGTCCATGGTAGTGTTATTTTAGGATTTGCGGTATTTAATACTCTGCCCTAATTATGATGCTTGTTTTGTTTTTTACTGTTCCATTTCATAGGGACAGTTCTATGATTTTCTGTTTCATTCAGCAAATGGAAGAATAGATTGTTTTATTGGATGTACTGAAAGGCAAGAATATATATTAATTCATGGATAGAATATATTATTTTATTTAGGTTCCACAGTCTCTACGCCTCTCTTTACTAAACTGTAATTTCTTTAGCGGTTAAGTTCATTGTTCTCAGCATGCCATTTTCAGTGTTAAAAAAGCACAAACCTATGTCATTAGGCATCTCTCTTTTTTCACTTGTGAATCTTTGTGTAAGGCTGAGGTTAGGACAAAAAAATGAAAGGGCCTTTACAAGGTATTTGGACTCTCATTGCCAACTACTATAACTAAATACTGTTTCTTTTCTAAGATATGGTGAGTCCACTACGTCATCAATTTTTAGTGGGAATATCACTCCTGTCCAGGAGGAGGAGGCAAAGAGCACCACAGCAAAGCTGTTAAATGTCACTCCCCTTCCCATAATCCCCAGTCATTCTATTTGCCTCTGTCAATGGAGGAGGTGAAGTTCTGGTGTCTGAAGAAAATTGGATTTTTTTTTGCTGCAAGCGAGTTTTTTGGGTCTAGCCGTAGTCCACGTTAATCCCTTCAGTAGAGTAGTGGTGGCTTTAAAGCAGTTAGGTACTTGTAAGGTGGGCCTTGCTGCATTTTCCTAACATATTTGCTGCCCTAGTACAGAAAGCCAGAGTAGGTTTACTCTGTTCTTTCTTTTTTTTACAGGTCTCTGTGAGAAGTGGCGTCCTCTCACACCATGTAAGCTGTCGTCCTGCCTGACAGCTAGATTGCAGGTAAGTGCATTTTGTCTTCTAAGGACTGGAGGCTTGCACTTCTCAAGTATATGACTGCAATACATTTGGGACACATTAATCCTTTAGTAAGGATTTAAGGTTGGCAGGATGCAGGCACTGATGTGATAGAAGGGCTTAATTTCGTCACTGTGTGGAAGGATTACCCTATTTTTATCTTTATTTATCTGTGGCTCATTTTATTTCAAGGAAATTCTGTGTAAAATGAGGGCTCTTATTATTTGTCATGTTTTTCCAGATGTAACGCTTCTGTTTTAGCTAAGGCTGAGCCTTTTGTTTTATGGCTGTATAGGGAACGCGTGCTTTTGTGTGTGACGCAGTTCCCTTCAGCCGGTCATGTGACCTGTCTCCGCTTCCACTCTAGGCTATAGTACAGAGCGGCGGTTTGTGAAGGAGCTGAGTTTCAGAGCTCTGATAGCTAATTGCTTTACAGCGTTAGCTTTTTTTGTCCCAGGGGTCAGGTGGGAGCACCTCAGCTAATCTGAGGTTTAGAGGTGGCCAGTAAACTATTATTAAGACTTGTAGTTTTTAAAACTTTTTGTGTGAAAATATTGGTCTGGAAAATTTGCATCCTAAAGAGAAAATATTTCTTCTTAAAGCGACGGTAACAATTTTTCTTTTGGTTTTAATCAAACTGTTTTTGGGGCCATATCTGCAATGAAGCAGGAGTCTGCTTTTATGTATACCTTTTTACATTTGACCTTTTTACGTTTTTTTATGTTTAGAGACACAAATTGTTACCGCTATGCAATTTTGATCCTCATGTGTAGAGAGGACATTAAAGTGTAAAATCAGAGTTCTTTTTGCTGAGCCTAATGTCTCCCAGGATGATGTTGTTCATGCAATGCCACAGCTTTCTCCTCAAACGTCCCAAGCCTCACCAGTGTCGCATGCAGTACCCTGCAGTTCCTCTCAATCTCCTGGAGGCATTTATTTGCATGCAGAATTTGCTGTCCAGGTATCTTCTGCGGTATCTGCGGCATTATCTGCCTTTCCTATGCTAAAGGGAAAATACAAGAGGAAAAATAGAGATTCAAATAGTACGGTTTCTTCTCCAGCATCTGCTACCCAAGTTGCCCTCCCTCATAAGTCTGATGAGGAGGATATGTCGGTAGCCTCTGAGGATGAAATCTCAGATTTGGACAGTATAATTCCTTCATCTGATGCTGAAGTTGTAACCTTCAGATTTAAGCTTGAACACCTTTGTGTATTGTTAAATGTGGTTTTGGCTACTTTGGACGACTCAGATTCTCTAGTCGTTGTTAACCCTAACAAATCTAGTAAAATTAATAGATACTTTGATGTTCCTTCCTCTGTGGAGGTGTTTCTTGTTCCAGACCGTGCAACAGAGATTATTGCACAGGAATGGGAGAAGCCAGGGATATATATTTTTCTCTGTCTCTCCTGTCTTTTAAAAGAGGTTTCCTGTCTCTGACTCCATTAAAGATTTATGGGGCATGGTGCCTAAAGTAGAAGGGGCTATTTCTACTCTGGCTAAGAGAACTACTATTCCTATAGAGAATCGCTGCTCTTTTTAAGGATCCATTGGACAAAAAGCTGGAAGCTTATTTGAAGAAGAGGTTTGTTCATCAAGGTCTTCAATGGCAAACTCCAATTTGTATTGCCACTATGTCAAGTGCAGAATCTTATTGGTTCAATGACTTATCTGATCCACTTCAGGTAGAGACTCCTTTGGAGGAGATCCAGGACAGGATAAAGGCTCTCAATCTAGCCTATTCCTTTCATTCTAATGCTTCACTGTGCTAGCCCGCAGGGCATTGTCAGCAGATGATTACTCTAAGTCCAAGCTTCTGGCGCTTCCTTACAAGGGTAAAACCTTGTTTGGTCCTGGTCTGGCAGATTTAATTCTGATATTATGGGTGGAAAAGGGTCTTTTCTACCTCAAGACAAGAAGAACAGACATGAAGGGCGTCAAAGTTATTTTCATTCCTTTCCAAGCAGGAACAATCCAAGTATTCTTGAAAATCAACTCAGTCTTGGAACAAGGGAAAGCAATCCAAGAAACCCGCAGCTGACTCTAAATCAGCATGAAGAATTTGGCCCTGATCCGGGATCAGATCACGTGGGGGCAGACTTTTTTTCTCAAGCTTGGGTACGAGATGTCCCAAATCCCTGGGCTTGTGGACATTGTATCTTAGGGTTACAAAATAGATTTCAATATTTTTCCTCCCAGGGGCAGGTTCCACCTCTCAAGATTATCTGCCATCCAGATAAAAAGAGAGGCATTCTTGAACTGCTTTAGGACATTTCCTTCCTGGGAGTGATTGTTCCAGTTCCTGTTTGGGAACAGGGCCTAGGATTCTTTTCAAATTTGTTCATGATTCCCTAAAAAGAGGGACCTTTTCGACCCATTCTAGACCTAACGTCTCAACAGGTTTCTCAGAGTACAGTCCTTCAAAATGGAAACCATTTGTTCCATTCTTCCCTTGGTCCAAGAGGGTCAGTTCATGACGAACATAGAGCTAAAGGATGTGTATCTTCTTGGTTCCATTCACAGGGATCACCACAAGTTCCTGAGATTCGCCTTTCTAGACAAACACTTTTAGTTTGTGGCCCGGGGAATTGCAGTGGTGCCCTACCTGGACGATATATTGGTTCAGGCGCCATCTTTTCAACAAGAAAACTCTCATACAGAGATCTTGTTGTCTTTTCTACGTTCCCACGGATGTAAAGTGAATCTGGAAAAGAGTTCCCTAGTTCCTGCTACAAGGGTAGTTTTTTTTTTTTTTTTAGGGACCATAATAGATTCCCTATCTATGAAAATATTTCTGACAGAGGTCAGAAAATCCAAATTTCCTCTTGCCTCTCTCTGCAGTCTACTTTCCGGCTATCAGTGGCTCAATGTATGGAGGTAATTGGTCTGATGGTCACTTCCATGGACATCATTCCCTTTGCTTGATTCCATTTGAGAGCTCTGCAGTTATGTATGCTCAGGCAATGGAACAGGGATCATGTGGATCTGTCTCAGAGGATAGATCTAGACCAGTCGACAAAGACTCTCTCCCGTGGTGGCTTTCTTAGGAGCATCTGTCTCAGGGCACATGCTTCCGGAGAGCTTCCTGGGTGATTGTGACCATGGATGCCAGCCTGCTGGGCTGGGGAGCAGTCTGGGACTTGTTAAAGGCGCAGGGACTATGGGCTTGGGAGGAGTCTGATCTCCCCATAAACATCTTGGAGTTGAGAGTGATCTACAATGCTCTGATGGCTTGGCCTCAGTTGTCCTTTGCCCGGTTTATCAGGTTTCAGTCGGACAATATCACCTCAGTGCCTTACATCAACAACTTCCTCCCAGAGTTCCTTAGCCATGAAGGAGGTGGCTCGGTTTGTTCAGTGGGCGGAAGCTCACAATTGCTGTCTATCTGCCATCCACATTCCAGGAGTGGACAATTGGGAAGCTGACTTCCTGAGCAGACAGACATTTCATCCCGTGGAGTGGGCTCTCCATCCGGAGATGTTCTCCAGGTTAACCCTCAAATAGGGGGTGCCGGAGTTGGTTCTGATGGTGTGGCAGAACACCCAGCTTCCAAGGTATGGTTCAAGATCAAGAGATCCGTAGGCCGTCCTGATAGATGCTCAGGTGGTCCCTTGGGATTTCAGTCTAGCATACCTGTTTCTTACGTTTGCTTTCCTTCCACGAGTCATTGCTCGTACCAAACAGGAGAGAGCATCAGTAATTCTAATAGCCCTGCATGGCCTTGCAGGATCTGGTATGCAGACCTTGTAAGAATGTCATCTCTTTCACCTTTGGAGGTCCATTCCATCATCCTAATTTCATTTCTCTGAAGCTGACTGCTTGGAGATTAAACTTCTATTTCTGTCTAAGCATGGTTTTTCTGAGTCGGTAATTGATACCATGATTCAGGCTCGCAAGCCTGTTACTTGAAAGATTTACTATAAGGTATGGTGTAAATACCTTTTATTGGTGAGAATCCAAGGGCTACTTTTTGAGTAGAGTCAGGATCCCTGGGATTTTGTCTTTTCTCCAGGAAGGCCTGGAGAAAGGATTGTCAGTCATTTCACTGAAGTGTCAGATTTCTGCCTTATCTATTTTGTTGCACAAGCGTATTGTGGATGTGCCAGACGTTCAATCCTTTTGTCAGGCCCTGGTTAGAATCAGGCCTGTGTTTAAGTCTGTTGCTCCTTCTTGGAGCCTTAACCTTGTTCTTAAAGTTTTACAGCAGGCTCCGTTTGAGCCTTTGTATTCCATAGATATTAAGTTGTTATCTTGGAAGGTTTTGTTCCTTATTGCCATCTCTTCTGCTCAAAGAGTCTTGGAACTCTTGGCTTTGCAATGTGATTTGCCTTATCTTATCTTTCATGCTGATAAGGCGGTTCGTACTAAGTTTGGTTTTCTTCCAAAAGTGGTTTCGGATAAAAAACATTAATCAGGAAATTGTTGTTCCTTCTCTATGTCCTAATCCTTCTTCTCATAAGGAACGTTTGTTACACAACCTGGATGTTGTGCGTGCTTTAATATTTTATCTACAGGCGACTAAGGAGTTTTGCCAGTCCTCTGCCCTTCTTGTTTGTTTTTCTGATAAATGTAAAGGTCAGAAAGCTACTGCTACTTCTCTTTCTCTCTGGTTGAGAAGTATAATTTGTTTTGCTTATGAGACTGCTGGTCAGCAGCCTTCTGAGAGAATTACAGCTCATTCCATGAGGGCTTTCTCCTCTTCTTGGGCTTTCAAAAATTAAGCTTCTGTGGAACAGATTTGCAAGGCTGCAACTTTTTCCAAATTTTCCAAATTTGATACTTTTTGCTCTGCTGAGGCTTCCTTTGGGAGAAAGGTTCTTAAAGTGGTGGTGCCTTCTGTTTAGGTCTGCCTGTCTTGTTATCCCTCCTTATTCATCTGTGTCCTCTAGCTTGGGTATTGGTTCCCACTAGTAATTGATGATGTCATGGATTTACCATATCTTAGGAAAGAAAACAAAATTTATGCTTACCCGATTTATTTATTTCCTGTTATGGTAAGTCCACGACCCCTCCCTTTAATTTAAGACAGTTTATTTTTTTGTCTAAATTTCAGGCACCTCTACACCTTGTGTTGTTCTTTTTTTCCATTCCCTTTCGGTTAAATGACTGGGGGTTATGGGTAGAGGAGTGACACTTAACAGCTTTGCTGTGGTGCTCTTTGCCTCCTCCTGCTGGTCAGGAGTGATATTCCCACTAGTAATTGATGACGTTGTGGACTCACCATATCCGGAAAGAAAGAAATTTATCTGGTAAGCATAATTTTTGTTTTCTAGTATTTGTTGCTTTCTTTCTAAAAGAAGCATGCACTTCCTGTGACTGGTGTCCTGGTTACTTTATATGCTTCATGTCCAAAATCCCTCACGTTTTCAGATATAGAAAAGAACATTTCTGACAGTATGCCTATTACTAAAGCGTCCATTTTGTTTGAGTTATTATTGCTTACACATATTCAGATTGCTAGAGAGACCTAGATATTCATGTGGTAGTTTGGTTTTCCTCGGCTGAAGTTGCCAAAAGTTATACACCCTATTTATAATATAAAAAAAATCAAGACAAAGCTAAAGAAATCATTTTTTTTTTTCAAGGTACAGTGAATTACCTCTACTATGTCTTCTGACATGTTGGACTCAAATGTTTTTATGGAAATCTATTGCAGGCGTGATATTAAGGGCATGATGACAACTAATGTTGCTTGTTGAGACACTTGTTTGCCGATGCCTCAGCAATTCAAAACCACATCTTACTCCCACCGTTTTTTGCTTTCCAAGAAAAGGGGTTTGTCACAACCATCAGAGCTGAACAAGAATGTAATATACAGAATTTAACAGTGGAAATTCTGTTCCCAATAATCAGTGGTTTCTTTCCACAACCATTTATAATATCAGTAGACATCAGAGACGTGTCTGCATATTCCTGTAGCTGCTGCTTATCAGCTGTGTCTCAACCATAACATGAAGTAGCTGTGTTCCTTTGGTGCATCCATGGAATTTACCTTTATGACATGCTTTTGAACCCTTACAGAAAGCATTGCGCTAGAATCTCTCATTCATTATTGTATTCTTTCTTTAGCTATCTATGGAGATTTCTAAGCTTTATGCCCCTCAGTGTATTTGAAAAAAAAAAATACTTCTTGAATATGGTTCACATTTTTCAGTATAAGTTTTTATTAGATGAAACAATGGAGACAAGTTGACAGGCTATTGGTGTTTCTAAAAAGACATTGTAGTGGTGTCACACCACAGACATACCCTTGATACAGTATTTGGGGAACACCAGCCTTTGACCTGGGAATCTGGATATGTAGCAGTGGCTCAGAGATAATGAGATACATGGGTATTAGAGTACATAAGTGATTATGAGATACTCTAGGATTTGTGTAACAATAGTTTAGAGTTCAGAAATAATCAAAGATGAGGTACAAATATAAACTGCTGATATTCCAAAACAAACAAAAGTACTTGTGAGCTGGAGAAATCTGTAGGTTTCAGGCAAACTTGAAATATCAGGAACAAACTGCAACAAGGAACAAGCTAACTACCTGAAGGTACGCTGGATTAGCACACAGTGTGTATTGCACAGACACTATGTACAGCACAGACCTATGCTAGTGCCCTGAAACATTGTCTGATGATTAGATATGTAAATCAAATGAGTGCAAAATCAGGTGTAGTATAATAGACCAGCAGTCTCCAGCAGACTTGACTGACAGATGCAGAGGAAGGAGTTCATAGAATTTTAGAAATGATGGCTGCAGAATACTTGCAATCGGTATAGTTTTCAGATGGATTGTTGATTGCATCATCTCCGCTTATAAAAGGGCTATTAAACAGTGCTCCTCTGGTAAAAACAAATATATAGGTTGCATTAAAAAAACAACTTACTTGATTTTTTGAAAAATTAGCATTTAGAAATTCTCAGTTTTTACTCTGTCTGGGCATGAGTAAATTTGACTCACTGTCACTGTTATTTAGTCTATTCACTAGCCTAGAAGTTTTGTGCCATCATGCTAAGATAAACCTTCCTGCAAAGACCTCTTCCTGCTTTTAGGGCTCTGACAGGAAGTAAAAGACACTGTACAAATGTAATGTAAAAAATAAATAAAAGGTGAAAGCCATTTAAATAGATTATTAATACATATTGCAATGTTTTCTATTAAGTATAAGCAACTGCTTAGTGCTTTTTTAAATACCACAATGAAACTGATTGTTTAACATCCATTTAATTATTTAGACTAAGCTCATCCCAGAAGAGTAATTACCTTTTCATAGGCAATTGATGCATATATCTCTTCTGAAAATCATTAGCAAGACATCAGTCTTGGAGTTTTCTTTCTTAAAGGTGGTGAGAGCCCATACTTCATTACTCCTGGGAATTACACTCCTGACCACTAGGAAGAGGCAAAGAGCTCAAAACTCTAAGAGCCTTTAAACCCCCCCCCCAGCTTACTGAAGGAAAGTGAAGAAATGAGGTGCTCTAGGTGTTTGTGAGATGGGTTCTTAGACCAGTTTAAGGCCTCTACCATTGTGATTGAAATTGTCTGCTGACATGGTTTCTAAGTCTAGACTTCTGTTTCTTCCTTTTAAAGGGAAAGGGTTGTTTAGGTCTGGTTTGGATGACATTATTTCTACTGTGACGGGGGGAAAGGAGCCCTTTTCCCTCAGGATAAGAAGTCAAGGGGTAATTCTAGGTCTTCTAACCATTTTGTTTCTTTTGTCAATCTAAGAACCAGGAGTTGTCCTCTTCATCCCAGAAGCATGGTTCTACTAGTTACTCCTGGAAGCCAAACCATAATTGGTACAGGTCTAAGCCGTTCAAAAGGCCTGTTTCCACTACCAAGTCTGCATGAAGGTGCATCCCCCAATCCAGATGTTCTGGTAGGAAGCAGATTACGCCTTTTTCAGGGGGCTTGGTTTTATTTTGTTCAAGATCCATCTGTTCTGAACATTATTTCCCAAGGATACAGAATAGCTTTCAGATTAAGGCCCCCAGACTAGAGCATTTTTTCATTCAATATCAGATCTGGAATCTATGGGTGTAATAGTTCCTGTTCCAGAATTGGAACAGGGTTAGGTTTCTATTCCAACATGTTTATTGTTCCCAAGAAAGAAGGAACTTACAGACCCGTTCTGGATTTGAAAACTTTAAACAAGTTTATCAGGGTTCCTTCTTTCAAGATGGAAACTATTTAGACAATTCTTCCTCTTGTTCAAAGAGGACAGTTCATGTTCTTTATAGAAGGTTTGCATTCCTAGACAAGCATTTTCAGTGTGTTGCTCCTCCATTTGGTCTAGCTACCACTTCCAGAATTTTTATGTATGTTCTGAGGCCTCTAGTATCGGTTATAAGAGCTAAGGGTTTTTCGGTGGTTCCTTACATGAACGATATCTTTGTACAGGCTCCTTCTTTACATTTAGCAGTATCTCATTACAACAGACTTTTATTGTTTCTTCAAGAGCATGGTTGGAAAAAAGTAAATTTTCCAAAAAGTTCTCTGTTCCCTCAGTCCAGGATTACTTTACTGGGTGTAGCAATCAATTCCTTCTCCTGTAGCTCTTTGTATGAAAGTTTTAGGTCTGATGATAACCGCCTCAGATGCTATTCCTTTTGTTTGGTTTCACTTTAGACCTCTTCATCTTTGTATGCTTTGACAGTTGTGCGGGGATTACAAAATTGGCTCAAAAGATTCTTTGGATGCCAAAACAAATAAATTTCTTTCCTGGTGGATCAATCAGTCCATTGTAAAGCATTTGTTTGTTTTTTGCACTGCCGAATAGGACGTAGGATGCTGCTTTTGGTATTTGGCTCTTTTCAGAGCCAAATATCCTCTTGTGCAAGTGAAATACACTAAGATCTATGCAAATCCAGATCATGAGTGTGTTTCACTTGCACACGAGGATATTCAGCTCCAAAAATAGCCGAATACAGAAAGCAGCCTCCTACTTCCGCATTCGGCAGTGAACAAAACAAACAAATGCACATCTCTATTCCATTGTTCTGGGGGTATCCTTTGTGTGTCCAAATTGGACTTTCATCTTGACAGATGCAATTCTTTGAGGTTGGGATACAGTCTGGGGGTGCCAGAGAGCACAGGGAGTTTGGTTACTTCAGGAAACAACAAAGTTGTCCATTAATATTCTTGAACTCTATGCAATTTTCAGGGACCTTCAATTCTGGTCTCTCCTGAAAAAAGATACTTACCTGCGTTTCCAGTCATATAATGTCACAGCAATGGCTTACATCAATCATCAATGGGGAACTTGCAGTCCCCTGGCGATGATGGTTTCCTAAATTCTGGCGTGAGGAAAGATAAGTTCCTGTACAATTTCACCAGTACATATTCCAGAGGTGAGCAATTGGGAAGCAAGCTTTCTCAGTCACCAATTCCTTCATCCAGGGAAATGTTCTCTTCATCTGGAAGACTTCAGTCAGATTGTAGACCTGTGGAGCTTTCCGGAAGCATATCTGATGGCTTTTCCTTTGAACAACAAGCTCCCCAGATACTTTGCGAGGTCTGGGGATCCTCAGGCGCAGTTTGTGGATGCTCTAGTAGCTCCTTGGTTGTTTCCACCTCTTGTCCTGTTATCAAAGATAAAAGCTAGGATCAAGCTGGAGGTATCACCAGCTATCTTGATTGCTCTAGCCTGGCCTAGTAGGACTTGATTTGCAGAGATGTTTCAGATGTCCAGTTGTCATCTATGGCTTCTTCCTCTGCATTACAACCTTCTGTCTCAAGATACTTTTATTCATCAAAATCTAAAAATTCTAAACTTGGTTTGGAGATTGAACACTAAGTTTTAGAGCAGAGAGGTTTTTCTGACTCATTGAAACTTTGGTTCAGGCCCGTATACCTGTGTCAAGGAAGTTTTATCACAAGGTTTGAAAGGCTTTTATTTCCTGGTGTGTGGAACATGTGTTCAGTTGGCACTCTTAGAATTCCTAGAATTCTTCAATTTCTTCAGGATGGTTTGGATAAGGGTTTATCCGCTTGTTCTTTAAAGGGCCAGATCTCTTCTCTTTCTGTTTAGTTTCTCAAGAAGATAGCTAAATTTCCAGGCCTTATTCAGGATTAATTAAAGTGATTGTAAACTATATGAATACGCAACAAGGCATTTGATTAATATTTAAAAAAGAATGGGACTTTCATCAACTCATAGTAAATTTCAATTCTTAACATAAAATACCTGTTATAAGTTTTTTAATCTTGCTGCCGTTCCTCCGCCCATCTATTTTATTGCATTTTTTCTTTTTGGTTACGTTTTCAGATAGTCCAATGAAAAATTGGGCCAGCTGGCGTCCTTTGAAAACAGACACATGCCCCTTCATCGGAGAGTGCATGTTCTAAAGATTTTTGGCTTTAACATATGTATCGAACTTGGAACGTAGTGCATGTGCAAAGGAACCGATGAAGAAACGCTGCCCATAGAATGAAGTAGGGAGTGGGTGGGACCGCTCTCTACGTGAATAACTGAAGCAAGTAGGAAGAACATATGGGGGCGGCGTAACCTTTGGTAACGTGGTGTAAATAATATATGATTTTTAGAACTACTGATTTTTATAAAAAATAAACATAGCGATCCACCATGTATTAGCTTTAGGAATAAGATTTGGTCATTTGTTTTTTGAAAATGTACCATCACTTTATGCGTTGTGATTAAACCAATGTCTACAGCATGGAATCTTAATTCGGTTTTAAGAATTTTGAAGGTTCCTACTTTTGAACCTATGCATGATTTGGATATTCAGCTTTTGTCCTGGAATGTCCTATTTCTTTTGGCTATTTCGTCTTCTAGAAGAGTTTCTGAATTGTCTTCTCTTTGTCATGAGCCTCCTTATCTTGTTTTTCATCAGGATAAGGCAGTTTTGAGTCTGTAAATTAGCGTATACCTCTTATACAGTGGGGCTTGTTAGGAATCTAAAAATCAGCACAATGTTATTAAAAAAATAAACAAAACTATACATCGTTACAAAAACACTCCCAAATGGGCTATATAATTGGATCATCTACAAAACATTTATGCAAAGAAAACTATAGTGTATAATGTCCCTTTTAAGAAATAAATGGCACTATTGGTTGCAGATTTGCTCATTTGGGCCCCTTCTTCCAAACCTGTCAGTTTCCCAGAGGGGAGGAATTAAACCATTTTTACGGGCAGTGAATCCTGGGCAGACATGCGCCATGCTTCCTTATCCATCCATATAATGATAAATCTACCCTTTTGTGTATACTGTAGACCGTAATGTTAGTGGAATTTTAAAAAAGGTTGATACTATCTGATGTAAAATGGACCAAATATGGCTCTATGAGCAGAGACTCAAAACTCACATTCTCCTAGCTATGAAAAGCAAATAAATTTAGGTTTTATGGGAAAATAAATCATGTATGAAGTATCCAGTTTGTACAATTGCACTATCTTGTGTTCATATATTATTTTACGGTGATGTCATTTAGGGGTCTGGGACACACACATGTGATGTCATTTAGGGGTCTCTTTAAGCTATTCCGTGTTACCCCATGATTGCTTTTCCTGCTACCCTATGATTGCTGTGAAGGAAGACCTACTAGATTAGGAATATGTAGGAATAGATTAGTGTAGCGCTAATTTATAGTGCGCCCGCAAATTGCCAAATTTGCCCGTTTGCGACGCGCACAATAAACTACAAGTGGCTGGTTATTGCTACAGCGAGCTCTCAGTAGCAATTAGCGCTCTAAAAATTAAACAGAGGTCAGACCTCTGGTTAATTTTTTGATTGTGCCCCAATTGCTCCCAAAATACAGTGTGTAGTATTTTTAAAATAAATAAATAAAAAATAAATAAAAAAAATAGTAGCATTTTTTATTTAAAAAAAATAAATAAATAACTGCACTAGGCAGTTTTGGGGGCTAAAGTTGGTGGCTGAGTGTTTGAATGAAAATGCCACTGAAAAGTGCCTTTACATAGCTGTCTATGGGAACTGTGTGTTCCCAGTAAATGTATATGCTTATATACATATATATTTATGTGTATATACATATATAATAGTAAAGCTAGAGGTGTGGACAGTTCGCTTAAAATAGTAAATATTTTATTTCAAAAATCATTATAAAATACAGGAACAAGCAATAATAGGCAGAGTAGGTATAACACCTAAGCTGGCTTACGCGTTTCGGCATTTGCCGTACTCATAGCCATAGGTGTTGGGTCTCCTCCCCTGTCTTATATAGCACATAGTAAAATGTGATTGGTTAGTAGTCATTCATCTAATAACAATAATACGCCTACCCTGCTCCTTAAGACCTTCACAGTCTACACGGTACGTACTAGAGCATAATACTGGTGTAGTAAACAAATTAATAACAGAGTCATATGATGAAAAATTGAAGATAAATATATATATATATATCTGAATTGGAGCTTAGTATAATTAAGCTTAAGTGTACCAAAAAGTCCATATCCTTTAAAGCAGTATGCTTATTTAACCAATTGCTGTACATGAAGCTGCAATTGACATATAGAAAATTGCAAGAAAATTCTTGAAAATATAATGCATATGACATGGTGAAGGAAAAATACCTGATTTGATACCTTTTTGGAAAGTGTGTACATTATATCCTCCTACACAGTGACGCTTATTATTGACTCTTCAATTTGATATCTGACCTACATTGATTTATAGATAGGTCTTATGGGCTTAATTCCCCTTTTCTTGTACTCTCCTTTATACATATATATAATCACATACATATTTATGTATATATATTAATATACATATATTAGGGATGCACCGAAATTTCAGCCGCAGAAACGTTTCGGACGAAAATGGCATTTTTGGCTATTTCGGTTTTTTTGCCTGTTATTTTTGGTAAAATTACTGTGTAGTATATTTCAAATTTGATGCTAGCCTAGAGCTGCTGTTTGAGTTCATTTCTTGATTACTGTTTCTCATATAATAATAGTTTTCTAGGACTATACTTTATTTGGATAATTGGTAAAAAAAAAATACTATTAAATCTGATTCTGTTACACAGAACTAAATACAGAATAATACAGTATCTTGATATTTAATATTGTTTTAAGTAGGGATGCAACGAAATTTGGTCGCAGAAACATTTTGGCCGAAAAATGGCATTATCGTTTTTTGCCTGTTTTTTTTTTTTTCTTGGTAAAATTATTTTGTAGCATAAGATATTTTTGTCCAATTTTAGTGTGTTAATTTCAATAAAAGTGTGGTTATTTTATTTTATTGGCTTGCAGGTTTTCAATTCAGATTCATTCATAAAAAAAGTCTAATTATGCAAAAAAAAAAATTAAAATAATTTGGAAAAAAATAAGTTTTCGTCTAAGTGCATCCTGGATTTTCGAATTCGGTTTTGGTCCAGAAATTCCAATTCTGTGCATCACTAACATATATATTTACACTTTGCTGCCCATCGCTGCTCGACTTACCCCCTTCGTGGCATGAAAACGAAGAGTGAGCATAATGCTTTTGTGCAATTGCACCTAACTCGTAATACCAGGGCATGCACTGGTATTACAAAGTGGAGCGCAAATATCGCTTTAGCTAAAGCAATATTTATCGCGCCACTTGTAATATGTCCCGTAGTGTTTTAACCCTTTGGGTCTAAATGAACTTGGTTTCTTTAAATGTATCTCTTTGTTTTGTTAAAGCTTATAAAAAAAATCCTGATAATGAAAGATTGTGACAAATAAGCATTTAATTAATAAAAAGTGTGAGGAATTTTAAATTGCACATGTATGTGTTTAAAGTATGTTGAGAATGTAGTGGAATACGCTTTGAATGTACTGGATCCCTGAGGCTGCTATTTGAGGAAATTTATTTTATTTTATTAAAGGGACGTAATAGTCAAGGAATAGTGCGACTAGCACTGCTGATTGGATCAGCTGCAAGTTTCTCTCGGGACCAGCAGTGCTCTGTGGGTTGCAAGAGGCACTTTTACTGTATGTTTAACCCCAAACAGTTGTGTAGTTCGATAGTATTAAAATTATAATCTAATGAATCATGGCCCTGTAAATACTGAGCCATATAGAAAATACATATTAAATATATATACCAATTATTCTATTTTATGCTATTTTGCTACTGTACCGTTTTGGTTGGTTTAAAATCTGTTTTCTCTTGTAAGATGTATCGAGTCCACAGATTCATCCATACTTATGGGATATTCTCCTTCCCTACAGGAAGTGGCAGAGAGAGCACCCACAGCAGAGCTGTCCATATAGCTCCTCCCTTAGCTCCACCCCCCAGTCATTCTCTCTGCCTGCTTAACTGCTAGGAAGGGCAAAGTGAGTGTGGTGACAAAAATGTTTAGCGGAAAAGAATTCAGGTTTGGCTATTTTAGCACGCAGGGCGTTATGGCTTAAGTCCTGGTCTGCTGATGTGTCATCAAAATCTAAATTGTTGAACATCCCTTTTAAAGGAAAGACCCTATTCGGGCCTGCACTGAAAGAAATTATTTCAGACATCACTGGAGGGAAAGGCCATGCCCTCCCTCAGGATAAAACAAATAAGATGAGGACCAAACAAAATAATTTTCGTTCCTTTTGGAAATTCAAGGGTGGTCCCGCTTCAGCTTCCCCTGCAGCAAAGCAAGAGGGGAATTATGTCCAATCCAAATCAGTCTGGAGACCTAACCAGGCTTGGAACAAAGGTTAACAGGCCAAGAAGCCTGCTGCTGCCTCTAAGACAGCATGAAGGGGTAGCCTCCGATCCGGGACCGGATCTAGTAGGGGCAGACTCTCTCTCTTTGCTCAGGCTTGGGCAAGAGATGTTCACGATCCCTGGGCTTTAAAAATTGTGTCCCAAGGATATCTTCTGGACTTCAAAGACTCCCCCCCCCCAAGGGGGAGATTTCACATTTCTCAATTGTCTGCAAACCAGACAAAAAAGAGAGGCGTTCTTACGCTGTGTAGAAGACCTACATACCATGGGAGTGATCCGCTCAGTTCCAAGAGCGGAACAAGGGCTAGGTTTTTACTCCAACCTGTTTGTGGTTCCCAAAAAAGAGGGAACTTTCAGACCAATCTTGGATCTCAAAATTCTAAACAAATTCCTCAGAGTACCATCTTTCAGGATGGAGACTATTCGGACTATTCTTCCTCTGATCCAGGATGGTCAATATATGACTACCGTGGATTTAAAGGATGCGTATCTACACATCCCTATTCACAGAGATCATTATCAATTCCTCAGATTCGCCTTCTGGACAGGCATTACCAGTTTGTGGCCCTTCCCTTCGGATTGGCCACGGCTCCCAGAATTTTCACAAAGGTGCTAGGGTCCCTTTTGGCAGTTCTAAGACCGCGGGGTATAGCAGTGGCGCCTTATCTAGACGACATCTTAATTCAAGCGTCGACTTTCCAGCTAGCCAAGTCTCACACGGACATTGTGTTGGCTTTTCTCACGGGTGGAAGGTGAACATAAAAAAAGAGTTCTCTCGTCCCTCTCACAAGAGTTTCCTTCCTAGGGACTCTGATAGACTCGGTAGAAATTAAAATATTTCTGACGGAGGTCAGAAAATCAAAACTTTTAATCACTTGCCGAGCTCTTCATTCCATTCCTCGGCCATCAGTGGCTCAGTGTATGGAGGTAATCAGACTCATGGTAGCGGCAATGGACATAGTTCCCTATGCCCGCCTACACCTCAGACCACTGCAACTATGCATGCTCAAACAGTGGAATGGGGATTATGCAGATTTATCTCCTCAACTGCATCTGGACCAAGAGACCAGAGATTCTCTTCTCTGGTTGTTGTCTCAGGACCACCTGTCTCAGGGAATGTGTTTCCGTAGGCCAGAGTGGCTCATAGTAACGACAGATGCCAGTCTGCTAGGCTGGGGTGCAGTCTGGAAATCCCTGAAAGCACAGGGCTTATGGTCTTGGGAGGAATCTATCCTCCCAATAAACATTCTAGAACTGAGAGCGATATTCAATGCGCTTCAGGCGTGGCCTCAGCTAGCTGCGGACAAATTCATCAGATTTCAGTCGGACAACATCACGACTGTAGCCTATATCAGTCATCAAGGAGGAACACGGAGTTCTCTAGCAATGATGGAGGTAACCAAAATAATCAGATGGGCGGAGGATCACTCTTGCCATCTCTCAGCAATCCATATCCCAGGGGTAGTGAACTGGGAGGCGGATTTCCTAAGTCGTCAAACTTTTCATCTGGGGGAGTGGGAACTTCATCCGGAGGTATTTGTCCAGCTGACTCAGCTATGGGGCACACCAGAATTGGATCTGATGGCGTCCCGACAGAACGCCAAACTTCCTTGTTACGGGTCCAGGTCCCGGAATCCCCAGGCGGTACTGATAGATGCTCTAGCAGTGCCCTGGTCCTTCAATCTGGCTTATGTATTTCCACCGTTTCCGCTCCCCCCACGTCTGGTTGCCAGAATCAAGCAGGAGAGAGCTTCAGTGATTCTGATAGCGCCTGCATGGCCACGCAGGACTTGGTATGCAGACCTGGTGGACATGTCATCTGTTCCACCGTGGACTCTGCCAATGAGGCAGGACCTTCTAATCCAAGGTCCGTTCAAGCATCCAAATCTAATTTCTCTGCGTCGGACTGCTTGGAGATTGAACACCTGATTCTATCAAAGCGTGGTTTCTCTGAGTCGGTCATTGATACCCTGATTCAGGCTAGAAAGCCTGTTACCAGGAAAATCTATCATAAGATTTGGCGCAAATATCTTTGTTGGTGTGAATCCAAGGGTTACTCATGGAGTAAGATTAGGATTCCTAGAATTTTGTCCTTTCACCAAGAAGGATTGGAGAAAGGATTATCATCTAGTTCTTTAAAGGGACAAATATCTGCTCTGTCTATTCTTTTACACAAACGTCTGGCAGATGTTCCAGATGTTCAAGCATTTAGTCAGGCCTTGGTCAGCATCAAGCCTGTATTTAAACCTGTTGCTCCGCCATGGAGCCTAAACTTGGTTCTTAAAGTTCTTCAAGGGGTTCCGTTTGAACCTATGCATTCCATAGATATTAAGCTTCTATCTTGGAAAGTTTTGTTTTTAGTAGCTATCTCTTCGGCTCGAAGAGTTTCTGAGTTATCTGCTTTATAGTGTGACTCACCTTACCTAGTTTTCCATGCAGATAAGGTGGTTTTGCATACCAAACCTGGGTTTCTTCCTAAGGTTGTTTCTAATAGGAATATCAATCAGGAGATTGTAATTCCTTCTATGTGTCCTAATCCTTCATCAAAGAAGGAACGTTTGTTGCACAATCTTGATGTGGTTCGTGCTTTAAAGTTCTACTTACAAGCAACTAAAGATTTCCGTCAAACATCTTCATTGTTTGTTGTTTATTCTGGTAAACGGAGAGGCCAAAAGGCTACGGCTACCTCTTTCCTTTTGGCTGAAAAGCTTCATCCGTTTGGCTTATGAGACTGCTGGCCAACAGCCTCCTAAACGAATTACTGCTCATTCTACTAGAGCAGTGGCTTCCACATGGGCTTTTAAAAATGAGGCTTCTGTTGAACAGATTTGTAAGGCGGCGACTTGGTCTTCGCTTCATACTTTTTCCAAATTTTCAAAATTTTTGATACTTTTGCTTCTTCGGAGGCTATTTTTGGGAGAAAGGTTCTACAAGCAGTGGTGCCTTCCGTTTAAGGTACCTGTCTTGTCCCTCCCTTCATCCGTGTCCTAAAGCTTTGGTATTGGTATCCCATAAGTATGGATGAATCCGTGGACTCGATACATCTTACAAGAGAAAACAGAATTTATGCTTACCTGATAAATTTCTTTCTCTTGTGATGTATCGAGTCCACAGCCCGCCCTGTCTATTTAAGACAGGTAGTATATTTTTATTTAAAAAAACTTCAGTCACCACTGCACCCTTTAGTTTCTCCTTTTTCTTCCTAGCCTTCGTTAGAATGACTGGGGGGGTGGAGCTAAGGGAGGAGCTATATGGACAGCTCTGCTGTGGGTGCTCTCTCTTCCACTTCCTGTAGGGAAAGAGAATATCCCATAAGTATGGATGAATCCGTGGACTCGATACATCACAAGAGAAAGAAATTTATCAGGTAAGCATAAATTCTGTTTTTGTTAAAGGGTCTTTAAATGCAAAATTGAATTCCCTGGAAAATGTTTATATTAGCAAAAAAATCTTTGTTGCCTTTTTCTTCTGTAATTTAACAATGAAATGTATGTTTTTTTACACTTTCCCCAGAGATACTGGAATACATCTTTCCGTACTCTTGCCCTGCAACATGCTGCCTTATGACTTATTTATAGCTGAACCTAATTGATTGCTGCAAAGGGGATTAGAGGTTTTCAATGGGGATGTCTCTGGGCTGCAAAACAATGATATTTTTGCTAATAAAATGACAGACTTAAATGCTTTTAAAATAAGTGTGTAGAATGCAAATCTTTTGCATTGCTTAATTGACGAGTATATTTCTGTTTTTATAAAAATGACTAATTTCCATTTAATTATTTTTTTTTATTCTAAATGCTAAAGATCAGATTGAGAAGTCTATTTCTACTCGAAACACCAATATTTTTTAATTGTGAGCTTATAGGGGTGACATTCATTCTTTGTACAACCTAATTTATACCATTTGGCGTTGCAGTACTTGTATTTTTGGCCTATTCACTGCAAACACAATTCTTTCAAGAAACTTTTTTTACCATCACAAAATACACCGAAATGGACATTGCATAACCATGGTGCCTCCAAAAAAAAGTTTACATCTTAGCAGTACGGGTAGAGAATCTTTAAGATGCTATGTATAGTCATATATTTAAAAAAAATATAAAGTTGAAGCTTTCCATTGGTTTTGCAAGTTTACATCTGGGAATTTTCCATTGTTTTGGGATTTTCAAAGACCAGAGAACAAACGATTAAATGTGTCAGTTTTAATTTCCAGCAAAAGTAACCACACTATTTGTAGTCAACATATCTGATTGCCTTCAGAGATTAATTAATTCTCTATAGACACCTCTGAAATAAGTCAAATTGCTACATGAGGTGTGTTTTGTAAAGAAAATCAGACTGAAACAACTTTATAAGTATGTTGAACATATTTCATTTATTTCGCGTGCAGTTGCTTGTTTGTACTTTTTTTAGATTTTGACACCTCTGGCCACAAATAAGCGGTTTGTTGGCAGCTATTGTCAATATTATCAGGCAAGAGGAAATTTCCATCTGTGGTCCAAAAACAAAAGACAAGAGGATACATTTCTTAACAGATGGTCGTACACAAAAGACTGAAGAAAAGCCTCCAGAGACATTCAGACAGTCACTAGATATTTTCTGCAACATCTTGAAGTAAATCATCCCTTAAGATTCATAAGACTTTGAAACAGCCTCAGAATTTGACAAATTTCAACACACCACATATGTAGACATGTGTAGTTTAAGATTTGCATCTCACAATACATAATAAGAAATATACATATTTTAGCCATGTAGAAAGAATATGAAATAGTTCTACCTATTGCTACAAGAATGATCACATGATTCTTTTAAATGTTTGCTTATTACAATGGTTATGGCTGGTATATTTTTTATTCTTTGTTATGTTTCTAGTTTTAGAAAAGTCAAGTAGATGTGTTAAGTAAATTTAAAGGGGATATGACAACCAAATTTGTTCTTTCATGATTCAGATAGAGCAGGCAATTTTTTTTTATCAACTTTCCAATTCACTCCTATTATCAATTTTTCTTCGATCTTTGTGTCTTTATTTGAGAAAGCAGGAATGTAAGCTTAGGAGCTTTAAGTAATGTTTAGCTGCATTATTTCTCCAAACTTGTTTTCAAGGGATCAAAGGTTAGGGGGAAAAATGTCTAGTAAATTAATGTTTTTTTCCCCTTGGCCAATATTTTGCTTGCTTGAATTGGACATCAAATCATTTGGTATTATTGTGTCTTCACAATTCATATATTCTCCTGAAGGATATTTATATACTATAATTCCTTATAGGGACACTGAACCCAAATGTTTTCTTTCGTGATTCAGATAGAGCATGACATTTTAAGCAACTTTCCAATTTACTCCTATTATCAAATTTTCTTCATTCTCTTGGTATCTTTATTTGAAATGCAAGAATGTAAGTTTAGATGCCAGCCCATTTTTGGTGAACAACCTGGGTTGTTCTTGCTGATTGGTGGATAAATTCATCCACCAATAAAAAAAGTGTTGTCCAGAGTTCTGAACCAAATAAAAAGCTTAGATGCCTTCTCTTTCAAATAAAGATAGCAAGAGAACGAAGAAAAATTGATAATAGGAGTACATTAGAAAGTTGCTTAAAATTGAATGCCCTATCTGAATCATGCAAGACAAAATTTGGGTTCAGTGTCCCGTTAATAATAAACATGCTGCTTTCTTATTGGTTTCAAATGTGGCTTAGGTGCTTTATAACAACTAAAATGGGCTGAGTGTGTGTGTCAAAAATTTTTGAGTTAAATTATCCCCCTGTATGCTGCATGCAAGAACAACTAAAAAAAAACTTAATTTACCAATACAAACCTTAAAATGTTGCTTTAAAAGACTATTAGGGAGACATCCGTGAAATTAATTCTGATTTAGAATTCTGATTTAAGAGCTCCAAGAAGATTTCTGGATGTCAAACATCTATCTGCTAAATACCAACACTCTTGAGGAGACCGTAATCCTTTTTTTTTTTAATTCATTTATTTTTATTTTTTAGAAAGACGAGGCTTTCCATTTTTGTTTACTGTTGTATATGTACAGTATTTCCTCTCAAGGTTACAGTATACATTTTTTTCCAGCCTCCAAGGAACTTATTTTCCTTCTAAATACAGGGAGAGTCCACAGCTGCATCCATTACTTTTGGGAATACAGAACATGGCCACCAAGAGGAGGCAAAGACACCCCATCCAATGGCTTAAATACATCCCCCACCTCCCTCATCCTCCAGTCATTCTTTGCCTTTCGTCACAGGAGGTTGGCAGAGAAGTGTCGGAAGATTACGGAAGTTCCTTATGGAGGGTAGTACTCTTTGAGATGGGACTGGAGTTTTAAGTAGTCTTGTCAGCCTCTCAGTGAAAGCATTGATGAAAGTTAGAGTCCGGAGATGCATGGAGAGTCTTTCTGCAAAACCATACCGACTCATATTAACAGCTCCTTAAGCAATCAGTGTTGACGAGTTTCACTGCCTGCTTTTCTGCACTCAAGTCCATGTCAGAAGTGCTTCTACAGTCTGTCAAACTTGAAGGACCGTGTCACTGTTCCATGGCATAGATTCCAGTAAGATCGTTTACATTTTTACACACTTGTAATGTTAGAAGACAGGGTCTCAGTAGGACTCCTTTATCTTCTTGAAATCAAGGGTTAATATCTCCGGAGGGGGATTATTAAGCAGTGGGAGCTTTAATCATGTTTATGTGATTTTGACTGCTTATGTGTTGGTGACGTTTGGGGCTCATAGGCCTTTACGGAATGCACAGGTTAATTTCGAGCTGCACAGTTTTATGGACTGGCACGCTTTTCTTAGCGGGAGTGAATCCTGCACGTTGCACCAAGTGACCGGGTGCGGTCACTTGTTTTTGTTTTCCATTTCCGTATTTCTGACCGTGCGACTACGGAGAGGATCCTTTTTCTCTACCTGTCTGGGTCATAGGAGGTGGTGAGTGCCCCAGCCATTGGGGGTGTAAGGTGCCAGTTGTTTTTTAACAATAATCTACTTAGTCGAGTTATGGAGGATTCTGATATGTTAGAGGGGGTTTCCTCTGATTCAGATTTTGATAACTGTGTATATTGTGAGGAGGCCCAGGTAACCCAGCCCTCTCAATTATTTTCCGTATGCCGCAATAGAGTGTTCTCATCTCCCCATGTTGGAATGTTAGAGACCACTGATCCATCCGCCTCTGAGGATTCGGCAGCCCGTGAGGTGCATTCCCTATCATCTTCGGTTCCTCTACAGACGGTTGCCCCGCATACCGTTACACCTTCTCCTGAAGGAGGCCTTTTTCCACCAGAGGTTTGCATGGCCATATCTCTGGCCTTAGCACATTTCCATCTTCCTGCCACGTGCAAGCGAAGGCTTAATCCATGTACTCCTACCCAATGTCCAGCATGTAAGAGGAATTTGGTATCCGATCAGTCTTCTGGGGAAGTGGTGTCCTCTGAGGCTTCGGAAGGTACCACCTTTAGGGTGGGCGACCCCAGATACTCCGACTGATGTGAATTTTTCTTTAAAATTTAGAATGGCTCGCCTTCGTGTACTTCTGAGAGAAGTTTTGGCGACGTTAGGGGATCCTAATTCTGATCCGCCAGTGGAATCTCAGTCTGCTGATTTAGATAGCGAGCTTGTTTAGACAACTGGAGGGATGGTGATCCTATTCCTTATCGAGGAATTGTCACATGACGGGCAGGACATGTTGGTTTCACTTTCGCTTGGGCTATCTCATGTGTGCGCTTGACTATTTCCTTTTCTAATCCGGTTAGGATGAGTTTTTAATTCTCTTATTTCTGAGCGTGAGATTAGGTTGAAGCTCTTCTTAGGAGGACTTTTTGCTCTGGGATTCTGGTATTGGTGATTTTCATGTTGCGATTGATGGTATCTTCCATTGGAAGTTATATAATAAAAAAAAAATATAAGATAACAAAAACAAGAAAGTTGTCTCTGGTCAATGTGACGTTCCCTCGATATATGTCCGAGACTATGTGGGAGCTTATATGTTTTTTCTGTTTATTATTCTCAGTTTTCTGGCCCTGCTAGAAATTTAGACTATTCCGTTTGAGCCTTGAACAGATATGTTGTATCCTTCATATCGGGCTGGTCCTGGTTGGGTATAGTTATCTCTGTTCTTTTGCGGTTTGTGCAGATATGTTGTATCCTGTCTAACAGGCTGGTCCTGTTTGGGTACTAGTTACCTCTCTTCTTTCTTCTCAAGAGGTTGTTTTTCGGTCCAGAGGAAGCCCTTCTATCCTGGATATCAGGCTGGTCCTGATTAAATCATCTTGGTTGGGCGTCTGATATTGGATCCCATGCAGTCCAGGTGGCCTATGAGTTAATACCCTGCTTTGCAAAGCTGTTGCCTTGGAGTTGAATTCTGCTGTGGCAGTTTTCTTTAGGAACTAGGTTTTACCTCTCTTGATGAAGGGAGGACGGGTGACTTTTTTTTTTTAGTCTTTTTCCCAGCTCCTTTTCAGAGGGGTTTATTTTCCCCTCCTTTGGTGCTCTGTTATCCCCACATTAGCATTCAGCATCCTCTATAGCTTGGGTTTTGTTTTCCCAAAAGTAATTAATGCAGCTGTGGACTCTCCCAGTATTTAGAAAGAAAACAAAAAATTATGACTTACCAGATAATTTCCTTTCCTTCAATACAGGGAGAGTCCACAGCTCCCGCCCGTGCTCTCCGGAGGGCGGCCCTAAATTTAAATTTCTTCTGGCACCTTTTTCACCCTGATATTTCTCCTACTGTTCCTTGTTCCCTCGGCAGAATGACTGGGGGATGAGGGAGGTGGGGGAGGTATTTAAGCCTTTAGCTGGGGTGTCTGTGCCTCCTCCTGGTGGCCAGGTTCTGTATTCCCAAAAGTAATGAATGCAGCTGTGGACTTTCCCTGTATTGAAGGAAAGGAAATTATCTGGTAAGTCATAATTTTTGTTTTTTGACTATCTCAGGTTCCCAAGGATCCTGTATATTTGCAGTAATATTCTCTCCAGATATGAAGAAATTGTGATCTCCCAAATTGTGTAGTTTACTTTTGATGCAAAGGTTCAGCCACCCTTGCATGTGCCATGATTGCAGTCAGTTTGGACCCACAACACTTGATAGTTCCCCTGGATTACCTCCTAGGATTTTATTTAAAGGCTGTCTGTAGTGGCTTAGAAACAGGCAGCAATTAAGAGGTTTAAATGTTATCTTTCTTTTTAAAAAATAATTATTTTGGTTTTCACTGTCCCTTTTAAGTAACATTTATAAATAATAGCAAATTATTTAATATTTCAAAGTATTAATCTGCCCCCACTTTTTCATATTCTAGTTTTATTAACCGTCTTTATGGAGATGGAGAAAATTCTGAAATTGAGGGGATATCCCAAGTTTATCTACCTCACAGCCTCCCTTATAAATCCCAGACCTTGGGTACTTAAAAGGACACTGAACCCAAATTTTCTTCTATAAGGTACGACATGTCCACGGATTCATCCTTTACTTGTGGGATATTATCCTCCTGCTAACAGGAAGTGGCAAAGAGCACCACACCAGAGCTGTCTATATAGCTCCTCCCTTAGCTCCACCCCCCAGACATTCTCTTTGCCTACTCTAAGTACTAGGAAGGGTAAAGTGAAAGAGGTGATAAAATATTAGTTTTTAATTTCTTCAAGCAAGAGTTTTTTGTTTTAAATGGTACCGGTGTGTACTATTTACTCTCAGGCAGCAGATGGATGAAGACTTCTGCCTGGAGGATGATGATCTTAGCATTTGTAACTAAGATCCAGTGCTGTTCCCACAGAGGCTGAGGGGTACAAGAAACTTCAGTGTGAGGAACGTTTTCATGCTATATAGCAGTGAGGTATATTCAGTCATTTTTTCTGGAGAGACTGTGTATTTCCGAAAGGCTGACAGTATCCCCATGAGGGTAAGGGTAAGCAGTAATCCTAAGAGCTATAGAAAGGCATTACTAAGCTTGCATAAGGGGCTTATTAAAAAATGGTTGACACTGAGTTTTGAATGTTTGTGGGCAAATGTTTTTTTGAACTTTGAGTGCTGTTAACGTTTTGTGGGCAATAACGTTTTTTGGGCAACTTTATTGAGGGTACACTTGGCTTATCTTTTGGGTCTCAGAACCCACATGGCTAGTTTTAAACTGCTCTGGTGCAGTTCTTTGAGGCTGTAGAGACATTGAGTGAGATGGGCGGGGCCTATTTTCGCGCCTCAGATGCGCAGTTGTTTTCACTCTGCAAGCAGCAAGCTCCAACTCCTGAGGGCCCTTGTGAATGTTTTGGGCCAAATCGAAGCTTTAACCCCATATTTTCTTTTTTTAACATTTTTATTTTTATTGAGGTTTAGTTAAAGGCATACATAGAACATAATAACAAATTCTTATGTCACATGAGATAAGGCTTCAATGTTACAGGAGCAATAAGGTAGACATGTAAAAAACGTATAGCCAACAAATTACATAGTTTGCAAACATTATCCAGATAAGAAGCTAATCTTTCATGAACCTTCTATATGAGGCCATATTTTACTCTTGGGCCAACAAGAGTAACAGGTAGTGATGAAGTGAAAGAAGCAAATTGTAACTAAGGAGACCACTTTTGGATCTCATTAATAAACCTCAAATTTTTTTTTTAAATTAACAGCAGTTTTGTTCCTGAGGTCCTGAAGATTTATGCGACATACGACTGGAGGAGTATTAACTTGGAATAATGATGAGTCCTCAGGACTACTCATAAATTATGTAAATTGTTAAAGTAGACAAGGGAGATGTAGTGAACTAAGAGTAGCGAGATTATGGCATAGGCAAGAAAAGCCATTTAGATAGCCCTCCGACCTTAGGAGGTACATTAAGGGGGGGGGGAAGGGGGGGAGGAGGTGGTAGATTTATCAAGATAAGCCAAGCATGTCTAGAGGTCATACTCTCCAAGAAGGGCAAAGGTAGCTACAATTTTAGACTTCAAATAAAATATGTTGAGATAAAGCAGGGCACCAAAACTATTTATGGAATTATCTATACATATGGGCCGCTAGTGTATGCATAAAAAGGACTGAGTGCACGTTAGACCAGTGCAAGCCCCAATATACCAGATCCCAATAAATCTTACTGAATGAATTTGGGTAGAGTTATGTAGCTTAGCTCTGATACACTAGGAAGGGCGACTATGTAGAGTGCAGGACTAGCCCGCTGTAATACACTCGTTGAATACTTAAATACTAGGTAGTACCAGCGGGATATAGATATTGACAGTAAACAAAAATCTGGGACTGATCGCGAAGGAATATATGGATATGTAACGGTGAAAAATTGGTATTCCCCTACTTACTGTTTGAACACCCATCTATGTACGTGATGCAGATCCTCTATGAAGTTAAACATAAAAAGGACAGAGTATCCCGGCCACAGACACTCACGTCTCAAAAACATTTAGAGTGGTAGGGATCAGCATATCAAATTTTAGCGCAGCTGTGAGTGATCATTAACTGTGAAAGGAGTAAGGGGAGTAAAAACACATATATATATAGATATACAAATGATTGATACACGGTTAACTGATTCATAAGGGACATTTTCATTAACATCATAATATATTATCTTTATCGGGCCAAAGAGATGGCCTCTAGAGGGAGCATTAATAGCTATCCACTATCGGGGGAGACGTGTATTTATGAGCAAGGTATGGCAAACACTATTGTCCAGTACGGCATATTTAGGTACTACATGCCATAGCAGCTGGAGAGCTGCACATTTCCATCTTTATTAAGTGTATATGTAGCGCGATCATTCCTTATCTCAATATTCTTCATACACAACATTGCATCTTAACATAGCATACCTTTAAATAGACATACATGCTTCTTATGCTGTACATTATGAGAGGAGAAGTGGTAGGACGAAATCAGAAAGAGAAATTCAGTATAGTCTAAGTTCTACCTGCTGTGAAAAAAAAAAGTTCCCCTAGCATTTGTCATAATTAACCTTAACAGAAGCAGAAGCAGGCAGGGAACAGCACTTATATGAGCGAAACAATCCAGCATGATGAACTATAGCAGGCCATAGCTCCATAGTGAACATATAAAATAGTAGGTTAATATACACGTTAATCTATAACAGTATTCTATTGCGACATCCTAATATCTCAAGTGAATGACACAGGACACTGAAATAATTATGGAGGACTTAAAGGGACACTGTACCCAAATTTTTTCTTTTGTGATTCAGATAGAGCATGCAATTTTAAGCAACTTTCTAATTTACTTCTATTATCAATTTTTCTTCGTTCTCTTGATATCTTTATTTTAAAAAGAAGGCATCTAAGTTGAGGAGCCAGCAAATTTGTGGTTCAGAACCATGGACAGCAATTGTTTATTGGTGCTGCCCAATCAGCAAGGACAACCCAGGTTGTTCACCAAAAATGGGCCGGCATCTAAACTTAAATTCTTGCTTTTCAAATAAACATACCAAGAGAATGAAGAAAATGTGATAATAGGAGTACATTAGAAAGTTGCTTCAAATTGCATGCTCTATCTGAATCACAAAAGAAAAAATTTGTGTACAGTGTCCCTTTAATGACCTAAGGCAGCGATGCGAATCAAAATCATTATATAATGGTGTTAACTATAACAAGGTGAGGAACACAGACACCATACAACCATGTAGTAATCAATAATAGTATCGCTGTCCTTCAGTATCACAGTCAGTTTTGTATTAAGCTATGTTACCAAAGTCGGCAGACAAGAGTCCCATGTGTAAGCAAAGATCACCTCCAGCTCATTGCAAGATTCACCGCATCTTTAGCCCGCGCTATCTGGGCCACAAAGAAGGTAAAGCAAAGAGCCTCCAGGGTCCCACAGTGGCTCTAACATAGAGACGCAGCATCGATAAGGAGAGGATTGATAAACTCCACAGGCCAGTGGCACACAAGGTCTAGGTCCTTTTAGCCTTTGGTCAATAGCGGTCCCTGAACCCTGAAGCATGTGGGAGTGTCGGTAAGTTAGTTGGCAGAAGGGGATCATGCGGTGATGAGCCTCTGTTACCGGTGTCCAGTCTAAACCGCTACAGAACACATCCAACAGCGGGTCTTGTGATGTGAAGGCAGAGTTCAGCCCATAATCAGCTTCACGCCACTCAAGCTCAGTTTTAGTATAGGGCGATGAGGGAGATCCCTGTGTTAACAGTAAAGATGGCGGCTGCTGAAAGGTCAGTAAATTGCAAAGAACATATTTTAGCTGCTAAAAGTATGTCGCAGGATGATTCTCAGTCAGAAGGGAATCAGGTTATGCCATCTAATTCTCCCCAAGTGTCACAACCATTAACGCCCGCACAAGCGTTGCCAAGTACTTCTAGTGCATCTAATTCTTTCACCCTGCAAAATATGGCCGCAGTTATGAATACTACCCTCACAGAGGTTTTATCTAAGCTGCCTGGGTTGCAGGGGAAGTGCAGTATGTCTGGTGTGAGAACAAATGCTTAGCCTTCTGACGCTTTATTAGCCATATCCGATGTACCCTCACAATGTTCTGAGTTGGGGGTGAGGGATTTGCTGTCTGAGGGAGAGATTTCTGATTCAGGAAAGATGTTCCCTCAGACAGACTCAGATATGATGGCTTTTAAATTTAAACTAGAACACCTCCGCTTGTTGCTCAGGGAGGTTTTAGCGACTCTGGAGGATTGTGACCCTATTGTAGTTCCAGAGAAATTGTGTAAAACGGACAGATTTCTAGAGGTTCCTTCCTACACTGATGTTTTTCCGGTCCGTAAGAGGATTTCGGACATTGTTACTAAGGAGTGGGATAGACCAGGTATTCTGTTCGCTCCCCCTCCCTACTTTTAAGAAAATGTTTCCCATCAGACACCATGTGGGACTCATGGCAGACGGTCCCTAAGGTGGAGGGAGCTATTTCTACCCTGGCTAAGCGTACAACTATACCTTTTGAGGACAGTTGTGCTTTCAAAGATCCTATGGATAAAAAATTAGAGGGTCTCCTAAAGAAAATATTTGTTCATCAGGGTTTTCTTCTCCAACCTATAGCGTGCATTGTTCCTGTAACTACTGCAGCTGCTTTTTGGTTCGAGGCTCTGGAGGAGGCTCTTCAGGTTGATACTCCATTAGATGATATTCTGGATAGAATTAGGGCTCTCAAGCTAGCTAATTATTTCATTACAGATGCCGCTTTTCAACTGGCTAAATTAGCGGCAAAGAATTCAGGTTTTGCCATTTTAGCGCGTAGAGTATTATGCCTTAAGTCCTGGTCTGCTGATGTGTCATCAAAATCTAAGCTTTTAGCCATCCCTTTCAAGGGTAAGACCCTATTCGGGCCTGAACTGAAAGAGAACATTTCAGACATCACTGGAGGGAAAGGCCATGCCCTTCCTCAGGATAAGACAAATAAGATGAGGACCAAACAAAATAATTTGCGTTCCTTTCGAAACTTCAAAGGTGGTCCCTCTACCTCTTCCCCTGCTGCAAAGCAAGAGGGGAATTTTGTTCAATCCAAGTCAGTCTGGAGACCTATCCAGACTTGGAACAAAGGTAAACAGGCCAAGAAGCCAAGGGTACCTTCTAGATTTCAAAGATTCTCCTCCAAGGGGGAGATTCCATCTTTCTCAATTGTCTGTAAACCAGAAAAAAAGAGAGGTGTTCTTACGCTGTGTAGAAGACCTATATACCATGGGAGTGATCCGCCCAGTTCCGAAAACAGAACAGGGGCAGGGGTTCTACTCCAATCTGTTTGTGGTTCCCAAAAAAGAGGGAACCTTCAGACCAATTTTAGATCTCAAGATCCTAAACAAATTCCTCAGAGTCCCATCCTTCAAGATGGAGACCATTCGGACTATTTTACCAATGATCCAGGACCAGGAGGGTCAATATATGACCACCGTGGACTTAAAGGATGCGTATCTGCACATCCCTATCCACAAAGATCATCACCAGTACCTCAGGTTCGCCTTTCTGGACAAGCATTACCAGTTTGTGGCTCTTCCCTTCGGGTTGGCCACAGCTCCCAGACGACAGGCGTCGACTTACCAACTAGCCAAATCTCACACGGACATCGTGTTGGCTTTTCTAAGATCTCACGGGTGGAAGGTGAATGTAAAAAAGAGTTCACTTATCCCTCTCACAAGAGTTCCATTCCTGGGAACTCTGATAGATTCGGTGGACATGAAAATTTTTCTGACGGAGTTCAGGAAATCAAAGATTTTAACCACCTGCCGAGCTCTTCATTCCATTCCTCGCCTGTCAGTGGCTCAGTGTATGGAGGTAATCGGTCTAATGGTAGCGGCAGTGGACATAGTTCCGTTTGCTCGCTTGCATCTCAGACCACTGCAACTATGCATGCTCAATCAGTGGAATGGGGATTATGCAGATTTATCTCCTCAGTTAAATCTGGATCAAGAGACCAGAGACTCTCTTATTTGGTGGTTTGTTGGTTAAATCACCAACATACAAACGGTCACTGACCGAAAAGAGGAAATATCAAAGAGCCCTTTGGGATTGATCACGTTACATCACAGACCTACGAATATAGTGTAATCAGACAGATACACTATAAGGTAAAACAAGATATATTTATCTACTCACCAAAAAGACAATAAGTACTGCAACCCTTTACGGCACTTCAATCTGTAACTCTGTAGACTTAAGAGACTTAGATATATCAACCCTTATATATCGGACAATAAGGACGCTGCATATTATATATAGAAACCTCAAGAGTTAATTTGTATATGGTTTTAAGTAACAATATTTATTGTATACGATTGTATAAACATATAGATACATTTGAATGTCTTTTATTGATATAATACTGACAATTTAGTCGGCACTGGTGCCAAGTCTTTTAAACCATTTTATATTGTTTTATATTGTTCTATAAAGATTATCAATAAATTTGCATATATTTTTTACATATTCAATTTTGTTCAGTGCTCATTTCAAAAGGAATTTATAGATAGAGGTGTGTCTAATGACCCATAATTTTTGAAACACTAGACCAACCACATTGGGAATAGCAACTTGCATTGCGCCACCTTACTCTACAAATCATTTACAAACTCTTGGGATAACGTTTTAAAGGTGAGCTTTATTCCCTGCCAATCACGCAGTCTATCCCACTTTTTTCTTTGGACGTGGTTCGTGCTTTGAAGTTTTACTTGCAAGCAACCAAAGATTTCCGTCAAACATCTTCTTTGTTTGTTGTCTATTCTGGAAAACGTAGAGGTCAAAAAGCTACGGCTACCTCTCTTTCTTTTTGGCTGAAAAGCATCATCCGTTTGGCATACGAGACTGCTGGACAGCAGCCTCCTGAAAGGATTACAGCTCACTCTACTAGAGCGGTGGCTTCCACATGGGCTTTTAAAAATTATGCTTCTGTTGAACAGATTTGTAAGGCTGCGACTTGGTCTTCGCTTCATACCTTTTCCAAATTTTACAAATTCGATACTTTTGCTTCTTTGGAGGCTATTTTTGGGAGAAAAGTTCTTCAAGCAGTGGTGCCTTCTGATTAACCATCTGTATTGTCCCTTCCGTTCATCCGTGTCCTGTAGCTTTGGTATTGTATCCCACAAGTAAAGGATGAATCCGTGGACTCGTTGTACATTATAGAAGAAAAGTAAATTTATACTTCCCTGATAAATTAATTTCTTCTATGGTACGACGAGTCCACGGCCCGCTCTGTCATTTTAAGACAGATTATATTTTTGTATTTTAAACTTCAGTCACCTCTGCACCTTTTAGTTTCTCCTTTTTCTTCCTGTACCTTCGGTCGAATGACTGGGGGGTAGAGCTAAGGGAGGAGCTATATAGACAGCTCTGCTGTAGTGCTCTTTGCCACTTCCTGTTAGCAGGAGGATAATATCCCACAAGTAATGGATGAATCTGTGGACTCGTCGTACCATAGAAGAAATTAATTTATCAGGTAAGCATAAATTTACTTTTTTTATTTTGCGATTCAGGTAGACCATGCAATTTTAAGCAACTTTCTTCCTATTTACTTCCTATTATCACATTTTCTTCATTCTCTTGCTATCTTTATTTAAAAAGCAAGAATGTAAGTTTAGATGCCGGCCCAATTTTGTGAACAACCTGGGTTGTTCTTGTTGATTGGTGGATTAATTCACCCACCAATAAACAAGTGCTGTCCAGGGTCTGAACCAAAAATTGTCTGGCTTCTTAGCTTAGATGCCTTCTTTTTCAAATAAAGATAGCAAGAGAACAAAGAAAAATTAATAGGAGTATATTAGAAAGTTGCTTAAAATTGCATGCTCTATCTGAATCACGAAATAAATTTTTTGGGTTAAGTGTCCCATTAACAAAAGATCCTTTTAAAAAGCACACAAGCATAAGATACACCACATATCATATCAAATGTGAGAGCAAAATGCGCTTAGACATACGAGAAGGTTTCAGCAACAGACAGCTGCTATCTTTGATGAGACTGGAGTTCACTAAGGTGCTCCGTTTCCTCAGTATGCCCATAGACACCATTAGTGTGGTGTTTTATCATATGTGAGTACCTTCTTGGCCATCTCCACAATTGTGCTTATGTGTGTCTTCAAAGAAAACAAATGTGCCTAATGATAAGGTACCATTGACTTTAGAGTGAGTAGTATTGGTGAGAAACAATGTATTGAGAAGAAGATGGAAGCACCTCACGCATACCTCAGTCTTTACTTTTGCCTCTGCGGGAGGTAGTCGAAGAATGAAGATGTGCATTTGATTTTTCAGAAAGAGGGGTTTTCAGTCTATGTTGAGGCCCGGTTCCCCTACAGAGTACAGTGCTTGTCAGAGGGATGTATATGGGGTTTGGTTTGTGATTCTTTTTTCACCTCATGGGTAATTCATTACAAACCTTCCAGAAATGGTTGCAGGGACTTGTGTTTTGTCTATTGGAAAGAGTGCGCTAAAAAGCTTACTGCACCTGTGAAGTGAACATTATCATGTAACTTGACATTAAGAGAATAAATATGTATTCAATGTACAAAGAACCTTACAAATCTTAGTATAAAATAATGGTTTATTAACTAAATATCAATGTTGAAAGAATTATATCTAAATATGTAGACAATATTGCCGAACATACTTTAACAATTATACATAAAAATGTAAATGAAAATAGAAATAAAAATACCTAAATATACACCTCTTGGTATTGATTTACTTATTATTATAAGGTGCACCTTATTAAAATATATTGTGTATTCAAAAGTTGCGTCTCTCATAAAGAGTGGATCCACAATATATACGTAAAATTCATAAAATATGTATGTTACACTTTATATTCGCAATCTAAAAATAAACTGGTTATTTATATTGACAACATGTAACGAGAATTGTATCACAATGTTTCTTTAAAACAATGAATTATTTCTTAAGTTGTATTCAATTGAAGTGGTAGCGTTTCAATAAACAGTTATGTCCCAATAGCCACTGGTATTCTACTCACTGAAATCCGAAAGCGCTTATGTTACCTTACCCCTTCTCGTGTACTCCTTTTGTCAGTCTCTGCGTTTATACTGCCACTTCCAGGTTCACTGACGTAGTGGTCACTCACGTGCCAATTTTTTTTATCCAATCGGGAGGTCAGATTCTCGGCATAGATAGATAGTAGAAACCTTGTTATCTGAATTGTTCCAAATTTCTTTTTGCAAAGTCTTTTTATAGCAGCATAATTAACGTTTCACTCAGAGCGCTCATGAGCCTTGTGTCTTACCAGACAAAGAAAAGTGAAGATTAATCAAATCCTTCTCTTCTAGTTTAACAGCAAGTTCCTTCTCTTTCAGTGCAATTACAGGGCAATTCATAGACATGTTTCAGCTAAACAGCTTTTTTCAAGATGAACCTGTGATTGCACTTCCTCTTAAGTTATAGTCCTTGGTTAAAGGGGTAATGTTATCATCCCTTTTTGTTTAAAGGGGCAGTCTGATTAACACATTTGTTGGGACTTGTGTTTTGCCTCTCTCTATGGATCTACAATATACTCCTGTTTCATAAACCTCTGGTTTGGCTGTATGTTGCTTATTTGCTGGTGGACGAGTGTCTATTGGAAGGTATACATTTTTTACATAACATAAGGTCTGGAAGCAGGGGCGGAACTGCCATTGGTGCAGTGGCACCAGAGCCCTGGTGCTGAAGGGGCCCATAGCAGCCAGTCTATACATATGGCATGTGCAGAATATGTACAATTTTAATGCAGGGGAGCCTTTTATTAGTACAGGTTGCAGGTCAATCTATCTATCTATCTATCCTCATAATCATTATACATAGCAGCATGAATAATGTTACTATTGCTTACTACTGAAGTATCTTTGGGAGACCCAAACATTTTTTTTGCTCCAGGGCCCTCTGTTGAGTAGGTCTGCTACTGTCTGGAAGGCCTTTATTTCTGCCTTGATTTCTGCCCTTTCAGTCTTGTTTCATAGGAAGATTGCTATTCTGATAAATTCCTGATATTCGTGGTTTGATTCAGGCTTTAGTTCGTATTAAACCTTTAATCAAATCAATTTCTCCTCCATGGAATCTTAACTTGGTGTTAAGGATTTTGCAGTCTTCTTTTAAAACTATGCATAAGGTTGATATTAAGCTGCTTTTTTTGAAGGTTTTATTCCTTTTGGCCATCTCTTCTGCTAGAAGAGTTTCTGAGTTATCTGTTCTTTCTTGTGATCCTTCTTATTTTACTTTTTTCATCAGAATAAGGCAGTTTTACGGACTATTTTTGACTTCTTGCCTAAAGTTATTTCTTTTAGAAAATTGTATCAGAGAGATTGTTGTACCTTATTTACGTCCTGATCCTGTTCTTTCACTTTTCTGGTTCTAGAAAAGGACAGAAAGTTATAGCTTTTTCTTTGGCTTCTTGGTTTAAACTTTTGATTCACAGGGCTTACTTGGAGGTCGGTAAGCCTCTACCCCCTCTATGGATATTGCTCATTCGATTAGGTCAGTTGCCACTTCATGGGCCTTCAAGAATGAGGCTTCAGTTGACCAGATTTGCAAAGCAGCTACTTGTTCTTCTTTGCATACTGCTACACAATTCTACCATTTTATTAGGAAATCCTTCAGGTAGTTGTCTAAACTTGTTTTTTTTCTTGTGTGATTGATTTATTTTCTTAAGTGCATTAAAAAAAAAAGTATTATTGGGGTTGTGAATTTTTTAAATCCCTCCCTTTGTTATTACTCGTGGACTTCATAGCTTGGGTATTAGATCCCAGGAGTAATGAATTGTGGACTCTCGCCACCTGTATGAAAGATAACATAACTTATGCTTACTTGATAGATAAATTAATTTCATTTATGGTGATGAGAGTCCACAAGACCCACCCTTTGTTTTTAGGTTTGGTGTTTTCTTTAAGCACATCTTTTTTTCCCTGCTCCTTTTATGGCTCTTATTCCTTTTTCTTACCTTGCTATGCTTGGCTATAGACTGAGGTATGTGGGAGGGGTTTTATAGGGCACTTGGGGTTTGGGAATCTTTGCCTCCTCCTAGTGGTAGGGAAGAGTAATTCTCAAGAGTAATGGATTGTGGACTCTCACCACCATGAAAGAAATTAATTTGTCAGGTAAGCATAAATTATGTTTTTTTATACCGAAAAAATGTGTCTTCCTTATTGATTGGTGCTTGTTTTCGTAACAATGGTTTTAATGTGTAGGACAGTCCTATCCTGTTATATGTATTTAATGAAGCTAAGAAATAATATTGAACTATAGAAAAAAATCCAAACTTGAGCTTTATGCTGGGTCCCAAAAGAATTAAGACCCCCTCAGTGCTTTCAACTGGAAATCCACAAGGTCCTCTTTCACATTTAGGATCAATTTAAAACCTCACACAATACTATAACCACAACACGCTCCCCTATTTCCCCTATCCCCCTCAATATTGAGTTAGTAGAAGGTTTGGACAGAGGATATCAAAGGCTGACTGAATGGGACCATACAACCCCCCTTATACGACTTTCTTGACAAGGGCAAACTTTAAACAAAAGAACAACTACACAATCTCAACAGAGGGAACTTTACTAATTGACTGAGATATGCCCAATTATCGTACTTCATCTCAACCTGTCCCTTCAAAGCTGATCTTATTAGGCCCTTGACCCCATTCGAATCTATATGCTACAAATATGCTATGTTTCCTGGAAAATGCTTACTGATCAAGGAAACACAAACCTACCTGACTACACTAATAGATGGCACAGGGATTTGGGTTCTCAGCTAGATAGGAAAGAATGGAAAAAAATCTTCACAAAAACTCGTAGATCCTCCATCTCCCCTCAGATCCTAGAATTAAACCACAAAGTACTTTTACGTTGGTACTAACCCCAACTGGATTAAACAGTATTTACCCAGGAGCCTCAGAAAAATGCTGGAGAGGCTGCAAAGAAAACAGCAGCCTAATATACATTTGGTGGTTTTATAACAAAATTCAACCAATGTGGCATAAAGTAGAGACTAACAGCAGCTCAATAATGAATAAAGATATTAAGCGAACACCTACGATAACACTATTAAATGGTCTACCCAAAATACTGTGTAAACTAAGATCAACACTATTTCAGATTATCTTAAATGCAGAAAAATCCTTAATCGCACGCCACTGGAAAACTTCTATAACACCATCAGAAACGATGTGGAAAGATAGAGTGACTGAACTACTGTTATTAGAGGAATACGGCCACCTAAAACAAAACAAACCTCCTTTGCTGAGATTAAATTTCTATGGGAACCCCATATAAATTCTCACAACCAGGCCGAATCACTACCAAACAATACCTTAGCCCAATATCACTACATATACAACTTAACACAAAAGAAAGCTCAACCAGATGCTTGCAAATCCGTGGTCTTCTCCTTCCCCTTGTTCCTTATATAAATACCCTTCCCTTTCATCCCTTCAGTTCCTTACCAAACCAAGAGAAAGAACAGTGTTTGGTAGAAACATAAACTACGATTTCCAGAGAATGTGATAATACTGTTCTATCCAATATTCTGTTTATTTTTCATTTTGATCATCAATAAAATTAAAGAAATAAAAAAAAAATAAAAAAAAATACAAACTCTAAATATTAAAACAAACAATTTAAAGGGATATGAAACCCAAACATTTTCTTTCATACATAAAAATGATTCAATTTCACTTCTATTATCCTATTTGCTTCATTCCCATATTATTGTTTGTTGAAGAGATACCTCGGTAGGTGTCTCGAGTACTACATGGCAGGAAATAGTGCTGCCATCTAGTGGCCTTGCAAAAGGATAACACTCTTGTGAAACTGCTGCCATATAGTGTTCCTGACACTTGCATGCACCTAAGCGTATGCCCCTGCTTTTTGTATTGTGCTTGCGAAGAACGCTTTTTAATAGCTTTCTGTTTCAGCAACGACCCCCTGAGAACAGCCTTATGTGCGAACCAAGTCATTGGAGTGTACGTCGTGGAGTTGCAGTTTAGCTGAAAGTACTCTGTCAAAGCTTGCTGGGTTTGTTGTACGACTAGTGGGTCATGTAGCATAGCCTCATCCAGTCTCCAGTGAAACGGGTGTATTGGTACCGAGGGCCAGGTCAGAGTCAACGATATTGAGGAGTGGTCAGACCATGTTATTGGAGAAATATCAGCGTCTGTAACTAATGGCATATTACTATGGTTAATAAACCAATAGTCTATGCGTGAGTATGATTTGGCTGGATTAGAATAAAATGAATAGTTGTGTGCGGTGGGGTGAAGTGTGCGCCAGGTGTCCAAAAGGGTGAGGCCCCTTAATGTGTAAAGAATTAGATTTCTAGTTTTAGACGTAGTGATACTGCGGCCTTGTGAACAATCTAAAGTCGGGAACAATGCTACATTTAGATCTCCCCCTAACAGGAGTGTGCCTTTTTGGATCTCTAGGAGTTTGTTACCGACTGTCGTCAAAAAGTGAGCTTCTTGAACAAAAATAATGTTAGCTTTTTCTTTTCTCCCCCAATTAAGCGCTATGGATCTTTTAGTTGGGGAATTTAAGCCCTTACAGTTTTGAGAGATTAGTTTAATTTCCTTAATTTGTGTACCTGCGTCGGTGTTGTGGGATAAAGCTCATTACCTTACGTCGGAGGAGTTGCCCAGTCATGTAGTGTCTATACTCAGCCATCGCAGTGTCAAAGAAAATGGCACCATTGAAGTGTTGGTCCGGCCCACCCCTGCCTGTGGTTAGATAGTGGATGGAAGTAACTCTCTTATACGTGTATACAAAAACATCTCTTAGTCCTGAATTAGAAGTAAGCAATTCAAAAGTATCATTATTTCGGCATAAACAACAAAACAATAAACAATACAACCAAACAAGAAACCTGAAAACAAAAAACATTTCATAACAAAAATTCCCTGTAAAACCTTCCCAAGTAATATTGGGGTCATAGGGGAATTAGTTCAACCGAACGAGGTTGAAAGGCACCTGTGAAGGAGAGAAACAGTGTTAAAGGGGAGAAAAGGGGAGAGAGAAGACCATAGCATAAACAATCTATCTCAGGAGCAAATGAAACATAGCACCAAAGTAAGACCATGATAATAATCATGCTTAAGGCTAATCTCAGGAATGTCTCAAGTATCTTTATCGGCCGGCCAGGCCTTCACTGCCAAAGGAACTGTATAGATAGTCTAAAGATCCCTCAACTCGGGTCTAGATCTGCTGGCCCTTTCCGATGTTTTGATGCGTCATCTCTAGATCTTTTCTTTGCCGCTTTCGTCCATTGAGGTTTTGGCGGTGCTGAATTTCTTTGTGAGTCAGAAATATCCGAAGGTTCCAATGAAGGGAGGGTAGGTTTTGGTATGCCCAGTGTTTGGCAAAAGTGGTCCAGATCTTCTAGTGTCCTGTATGTTGCAAGTTTGTTGTTCTTCAGTACTCTCAAACTGAAGGGGAATCCCCATCTGTAGGGTAGACCGTGATCTCTCAAATGAAGCGTGAGGAATCTTATTTCTTTGCGGTTTTGTAAGGTGATAGGGCTGAGGTCTGTGTAAAATTGAAGCGTGTCACCATCCAAAGTGAAGGATTGTTGTTTTCTTGTAGCATTTAATATTGCTTCTTTATCGGTGTATCTGTGAAACCTCAGGATTATATCCCTTGGAGGCTCTCCATCCCGTGGCTTGGGTCTTAAAGCTCTGTGCGCCCTGTCAATCGCTACATCAGGTAGCTGCTGATTATTCAATAGTTGTTTGAAGATGTTTTGTAGATGTGAGGGGAGAGTGTCGCTCGTGATTTTTTAAGAGACACCCCGAATGCGTAGATTTTGTCTCCTACCCCTGTTGTCGAGGTCTTCTAGCTTGGATTGGAGATATTCAATTTGTGATTCCTGGGTCTCCATTTTCCTGTTGATTAGGTCCATGTTGGATGTAGTCTCTTCCTCTAATTCTTCCAAGTAGGCCACTCTGCCTCCCAGATCCGCAACTTCTTTCTTTATTTCTGTTAAACCCTCTTTCAGCATCTTCCTGACCTTTTGAAAAAAAGAGGAGAGGTCTGCTTTGGTCGGGAGATCCTTAAGGTCAGCTTTAGTTATAGGTGATTCTCTGTCAGGAGGAATTGGATCCTGTTGCTCTTCTTGAGACATTTGTGAATTATCATCTTCCTCCACAGTTGGAGAGTGTATAGCTTTAAAGAATGTGTTCATCTTTCAACTAGAAGTAGCATGTGGCTTTGTACCCTTGTCCACCCTGGGGACTCTCCTGGATGCCATAGTGTGATGCAGATAAACAGTAGCTATACCAGGTTATAGAGAGAGGTGTGGAGTTCAGTCAGGGCATATATATAGTATGATGTTGCAGACTTTAAATTGCAATGAGATGAATGCAAAAAAAAAACACACAAAAAAAAAACGATTCAGGTAATAATCCCCTATCAAATGACAGTCTCTGTGTTTATAAACAGATTCTTCCTGTTGCTGAGATTATCTATGCTGTGCTTCAAATGGGGTTTCTGATACAGTCATGCAGGGGCCCAGTAAGTGTGCTTATTAAGTTGTTAAATGCAGCAAACACCAAGCCTTTTAACACATCAGTTAGGGTTTCTATACACCAATCTTTGATCTTCTGTAGCTAAACAGGATTGTAAGGGCCTGAGGCTGTAAATTTAGGCAGGGCCTTAATAGCTACAGGGTTTCCCTGGCAATTCAGCAGGGGCCCGTTTTTAAAGGCTTTTATTTCAACTTTTTATCCCAAAAAAAAAACAATTCAGGTAATAATCCCCTATCAACTGACAGTCTCTGTGTTTATAAGCAGATTCCTCCTGTTGCTGAGATTATCTATGCTGTGCTTCAAATGGGGTTTCTGATACAGTCATGTAAATTTAGGCTGTAAATTTAGGCAGGGCCTTAATAGCTACAGGGTTTCCCTGGCAATTCAGCAGGGGCCCATTTTTAGCCCATTTTTATCCCTTAAACATATGTTCATGCCCTCTGTCTACCTGTAAATGACCTCTGCTGGCTCTTCTGCCCCTCTGATGGCTGCTCTGATCATTAGATAGTCCAGTTAGTTGGTATGGGGTTTCCAGGCAAAACAGCAGGGGTGCATCATGACAGAAGGCTCTAACTCAGTCAAAACAGCTCCTTTCTGCATAAAAAATATGCAATCTTGTTCCCCATTCTCTCCCCTTACTTCTCACTTGGTTCTGTCAGTCCAAACATGTCTGGACCAGCGATAATCTCCCTCAATGCCAGGTCAAATGTGGAGCTTCAGCAGGAAACATCCATGTCAGTTCATGGCTCATGCCCCTGCTTTTTAACAAAGATACTAAAAGAATAAAGAAATTTGATAATAGAAGTTAATTAGAAAGTTGTTTAAAATTGTATGATACTAAAAGAAAATTGGGGTTTCATATCCTCTTAACAATTAATTTAAAATGTTGCACTTTTGTAATAAACCAAACACATATACTAAATTATAGGGACATAATACTCATCACTTGAAAGGGATGTAGCATAACTGTAAAAAGCTGACAGGAAAATATCACCTGAACATCTATGTAAAAAGGGAGGATATTTTACCTCAACATTTCTTCAGCTCACCAGAGTAAGTGCTCTGCATACCGTTAGAGCTGCTGTAAAGCTGCAAGTTAAAAGAAAAAATAAACAAAATAGCCAACTACCATCAGCAGTGCTGAGCTTCTGCATTTCTTGGATGTGATCTCATGAGATTTCAAAGTAAACTTCCTTAAACTGAATTGGAAAATAACATGACTGTGCCTGCACATGCCAGATACACACTCCCTTGGAGGTCCTGGGACTAAAGTCTTTTTACAGTTGAGTGTGAATATCTTCCTTATTTACATAGAGATATTCAGGTGATATTTTCTAGTGAGCTTTTTACAGCTATGCTGCATCACTTTCAAGTGCTTCAACATTTGGGTATCATGGCCCTTTAATTTGGTTAATCATATCTATGTGTCTAAGCATTAAAAAAGATATTTAAAAATTGAGTTTACAATTGAGCTTGGAGGATTTCATTGAAATCACTAGTCAGTAAGACTCTATTTAAATTATGATTATATACATAGACTTGTTTTGATGAGACCCAAACCACAGAGAAACAGAGAGATGAGTGAAATAACCTTTGTGACTAACTATACCAACCAATACAGACAATTTTGTGACATTGTCAAGAGAAATTTGCAGATTCTGAGGGCTGATGAAGCGCTGAAGACTGTGATAGACAAAGGTTGCTGATTTGTTTCCAAAAGGAACCTAACGATAGGCAACATTGTCTCACCTAGCGCTCTCAGGAAACCACAGAAAAAAAGCAGCTGGCTCAGCTGTAAAGGCCATTACAGATGTGGCTCTCATGGCTGTACAGCTTGTGGTTATACTATGACTGGTAAAGTATTTCAGTCAAGCTACGCGCAACGTGTTTTTGATTGCAATTTCTGCATGAATTGTCGTTCAGAGTTTGCAATATATTTGATAACCTGTTCCTCTTGCCAGAAACAGTATGTAGGGTGTACAACGCAAGAAACATGAGAGCGTATACGTGAGCATCTCAATGATATTGAGAGAGGAAGGACAGCAACAGGGGCATCAAAGCATTTAATCTATGAACATGGAGGTAGTGCCAAAACATTCACCTGGATGATCATAGACATCATAAAAAACAAACCTAGGGGAGGTAGTAAAATCAAGGAGCTCTACAAGAAAGAGGCATTTTGGATTTTCAAGCTATACACACGTATGCCAAATGGCATGAACATTGAGACGGATTTGATTAACCATTGGTAATCAATTGCTTGTAAATCCAATGCCAATCAGGTGCCAGATAAGGTCTACTTATGTCAAAATATTGCCAAACACAGAGATACCAGGTCAAAGAAATTTTGTTAAACACATAGATATTAGAAAGGAAATAATAGCGGAGCTTTGGGGCTTGCTTTTATTAACAAGAAAGCTAATAACAAAAAATAGTCCATAAATGGCTCGCCTTGGAGTGGTATTGTGTTAATAACTAACAGAGACCTTATATAAATAATATTGTGAAAATAACACCATCCACAAAAGATATCTAACTCAGCATAATTTTAAATTTGAGGTAGAGTGTGTATAGCATATATAAAGTAAAATCTAAAGCTAAGGTGAGTTTGTTGTAACACAAATACAAAGATAATATTCAATGTAAACCGAAAATATATAGAGATATATATTTATATTTGTTTAAGCGAACAAGTTTGCAGGGATACAACAAATAAAACACAAAGAAATTTAAGCTATAAAGGTAATAACAAACAACACAAAATTGATAACGAAAACCAATTGCTTTATTTATATATATATATATATATATATATATATATATATATATATATATATATATATATATATATATATATATACACACATAAACAAAAAGGTGCATTATTCACATTAATATATATAGAGTAGATAAGCATAGTACTTTAAGTATTCATTCAAGAGACACACGGATTTAGTATGAGTATACACAGAGCTTAATAACATCAAGGGTTAACAATAGAATAGAGGCATAGCACAGACTACCAATCAACTAAGAGAGAGTGGAATAAAACCACACAGCTGAGACTGACAAGGAGAGTCTATGAATAAGGCCAGTCAGGGCCGAAACATGTTAGACGTGTCTATCTGTCTGTGCCATGTTTTTTGGAATTTTTAAGCCATGATTTTAAATGGAAGAAATAAAGAAGTATTTTTTAGTTTTTAACCCCTTAATGACCGAGGACGTGCAGGGTACGTCCTCAAAAAAAAGGCAGTTAACGCCTGAGGACGTACCCTGCACGTCCTCGGTGTGGAAAGCAGCTGGAAGCGATCCTGCTTGCTTCCAGCTGCTTTCCGGTTATTGCAGTGATGCCTCGATATGGAGGCATCCTGCAATAACCTCACATGGCCATCCGATGCAGAGAGAGCCACTCTGTGGCCCTCTCTGCACCGGACATCGATGGCCGGTTTCGTTGGTGGGTGGGAGCCGACTTGGGAGGCGGGTGGGCGGCCATCGGTGTGCCGCGTGACGTCAAGGGGGGCGGGATCGTCGGGGGCGCGCACGCGTGCACGGAGGGTGGCGGGCGGGCGCGTGCACGGGGCGGGAGCGGGTGGGAACCGCTACACTACGGAAAATGTTTTAATAAATGTGGCCTAATCTTGTTTGTGCAAAAGCACAAAAAGTGATCATGGAGGGGTGGGGGGTTGGTTTTGTGTGGGGGGAAGCTACACTACAGAAACGTTTTAACAAATGTAAAAAAAACCAATTTTTTCTTCTAAACTGGGTACTGGCAGAAGATGGCGCCCATTAAGTTAGAGTGGGAGGGTTATAGAGCTGTTTGGGGGGGATCAGTGAGGTTGGGGTCTAAGGGGGGATCGTACACATCAGCATATGTAAATATGCTTCTTCTTTTTTTTAAAAAAAAGGGCCAAATACCTTTTATTTTAGTACTGGCAGAGTTTCTGCCAGTACTTAAGATGGCGGGGACAATTGTGGGGTGGGGGAGGGAAGAGAGCTGTTTGGGAGGGATCAGGGGGTCTGATGTTTCAGGTGGGAGGCTGAGCTCTACACTAAAGCTAATATTAACCCTGCACGCTCCCTACAAGCTACCTAATTAACCCCTTCACTGCTAGCCATAATACACTTGTGATGCGCAGCGGCATTTAGCGGCCTTCTAAATACCAAAAAGCAACGCCAAAGCCATATATGTCTGCTATTTCTGAACAAAGGGGATCCCAGAGAAGCATTTACAACCATTTGTGCCATAACTGCACAAGCTGTTTGTAAATGATTTCAGTGAGAAACCTAAAATTGTGAAAAATGTAACTTTTTTTTTTTATTTGATCGCATTTGGCGGTGAAATGGTGGCATGAAATATACCAAAATGGGCCTAGATCAATACTTGGGGTTGTCTACTACACTACACTAAAGCTAAAATTACCCCAAAAAGCTCCCTACATGCTCCCTAATTAACCCCTACACTGCTGGGCATAATACACGTGTGGTGCGCAGTGGCATTTAGTGGCATTCTAATTACCAAAAAGCAACACCAAAGCCAAATAAGTCTGCTATTTATGAACAAAGGGGATCCCAGAGAAGAATTTACAACCATTTGTGCCATAATTGCACAAGCTGTTTGTAAATAATTTCAGTGAGAAACCTAAAGTTTGTGAAAAAATTTGTGAAAAAGTGAACGATTTTTTTTATTTGATCGCATTTGGCAGTGAAATGGTGGCATGAAATATACCAAAATGGGCCTACATCAATACTTTGGGTTGTCTACTAAAAAAAAATATATACATGTCAATGAATATTCAGAGATTCCTAAAAGATATCAGTGTTCTAATGTAACTAGCGCTAATTTTGAAAAAAAAAAAATGGTTTGGAAATAGCAAAGTGCTACTTGTATTTATGGCCCTATAACTTGCAAAAAAAGCAAAGAACATGTAAACATTGGGTATTTCTAAACTCAGGACAAAATTTAGAAACTATTTAGCATAGGTGTTTTTTGGTGGTTGTAGATATGTAACAGATTTTGGGGGTCAAAGTTAGAAAAAGTGTTTATTTTTTTTAATTTTTCCTCATATTTTATAATTTTTTTATAGTAAATTATAAGATATGATGAAAATAATGGTATATTTAGAAAGTCCATTTAATGGCGAGAAAAACGGTATATAATATGTGTGGGTACAGTAAATGAGTAAGAGGAAAATTACAGCTAAACACAAACACCACAAAAATGGCCTTGGTCCCAAACGGACAGAAAATGGAAAAGTGCTGTGGTCATTAAGGGGTTAACCAGTTGCCTTTCCTTCTTTTTGGTCCTTGTTTTGATGGTTGTTATAATTTTAATATTTATAACCAGATGGTTTCATTTTCTAGAATTATAATGTAGCCACCAATCAGCAAGTGCTACCCAGAGCGTAAACCAAAAATGGCCCGGCTCAAAAGCTTATATTCCTGACTTTAAATAAAGATACCAAGAGAACGAAGAAAAATTGATAATAGTAGTAAAGTAGAAAGTTGCTTAAAATCACATGCTCCATCTGAATCATGAAAGAAAAAAACGTGGGTTTCATAACCCTAACTAAAACAATAACTTAGTGGGATTCACTTTCATTTTGACTGCTTGCCCCTTCCTCCTCACACTTAGCTTATTGTGTAGATCTGTTTCGGTCCAAGCAATCTTCTATTTATTGAACTTTTTGAAACTTTGTACTTGAAGGGCCATTAAATAAAGCAGAATTGCATAATCGGCAAATACTTAAAGGGACATAATACTCATATGCTAAATCACTTGAAACTGATGCAGTATAACTGTAAAAAGCTGACAGGAAAATATCACCTTAGCATTTCTATGTAATAAAGGAAGATATTTTACCTCACAATTTCCTCAGCTCACCAGAGTAAGGTTTGTGTAAAAAGTTATACTAAGCTGCAGCCCAGCTGCAGGTAAAAAAAAATAAAAAATGAAGAAATGAACAGCAGCCAATCAGCATCAACAGTGCTGAGGTCATGAACTCTTTTACTGTGATCTCATGAGATTTCACTTAACTCTCATGAGATTTCATAGTAAACTTCCTTACACTGAATAGGGAAATAAGATGAGTGTGCACGAAAGCTCGCTCCCTTAGCTGTCCCGGGACAGACATACTGATTTGCTGCTTAGAAGTCCTTTACAATGGGATGTGGCTACTGAGGATCTTTTGAGTTAAAATATCTTTCTTTTTTACATAGAGATGTTCAGATGATATTTTCCTGTCAGCTTTTTACAGCTATGCTGCATCATTTTCAAGTGTTTCAACATTTGAGTATCATGGCCCTTTAATATACAATGCAATAGCACTTACTTTTAATTTCAAATAGTATTTTTTTTTCTTCTGGCAAAAATAAAAGTTAATTCCATGTTTCCTCCCCCTGTATCATGTTACAGCCATCAGCCAATGACAAAAATGCATATACATACATACTGTGCAGTCTTAAACATGCTCAGAAGATGTGTATATAAAAAATAACGGTAATAGACTGCAAAGTTGTTTTTTTAATTGCCTACTCTAGCTTAAATCATGCAAGTTTTGAATTGTGTCCCTAAAGAGATAAGGGGTTAATTCTGTTTACATTGATTTGCAGAGGAGCATAGGATTACGGTATTTTTCTTGCAATGCAGAAGAGACATTTTACCTCTGTACCCACATATATGAGACCCAAAATTATTTCATGATTCAGATAGAGCAATTTTGAACAACTTTACAATTGACTTCTATTATCAAAAGTATCCTTTATTGAAGGAGCAGCAACTCACATCTGGGAGCTAACGAAACCAATCAGGTGAGCCAGTGGCAAGAGGCATATATGTGCAGCCACCAATCAGCAGTTAACTCCTAGTAATGCATTGCTGCTCTTAAACCTACCAAGGCATTCTTTTCAACAATTGATACCTAGAGAACAAAGCAAATTAGATCATAAAAGTAAATTGGAAAGTTGTTTAATATTGAATCATCTATGTGAATCATGAAAGAAAGATGTTAGATTTCATGTCTCTTTAATGGAAGTCATTTACAAAACAATAAATACATTGCAGCAATGGATATGCAGCACACTGCTACATAATTGCCTCTGAGCATGTGTTAACTTATTTTTTATCTGCAAAAATACTTTGCAAATGTACTTCAAGTTTTCAGCATTTTTTATGAGGGTACCCACACAACTTCTGAGTATTAAATGAGTTCCTTCAGGCTGGTAAAAAGCACCTAAAACAGGTTTTATAGTAAACAGGCAAGCTTAAAATATAGCTCCTCAATTATTTCTCATTCAAATGTTAAAAAAAGTCCGGAAAACTTATGAGAGTTTTGGAGTTATTAAAGGGACAATAAGCACCTTGTACTTATGTTATACAAAGAGAGAAGCGTTCAACCAGGAACAAAGAATATCTCAGAAGCCTGTTCTTTGGCATGTCATCACCTGAGAGCAGCCTCCTTCAACCCAATTGTGCTTTTCACAGAAAATAACTTTCCTAAACTATATTAGTCTGATCCCACCTTAAAAAGTATGGCCCAGCACCAAAATTCCAGGCAATATTCCTCTGAATGAGGAACATGGCAACCGCAGACAATCATTTCAGCATTCTATGGGCCTCGTCAGTGAAGTGCTGCCGTATCCCTTTAGACACATTGGGAAAGGGAGTCCATGTCTGGTTTCCCCTATTACCCTTAGGAAGACTTTCCCCAGGGTCATAATACAATTCTAGCCGGTGATAACTTTTACTAGACGCATTTTTGCCAATACATGTATATTGCAAATATGTTTCTATTCAAATATGTAATTAATCTGGAATGTCCCTTTAAATACAATCATCTGTTCATTTTAATTTAATGAGAGTATCATATACCATCACATTTAATTAATTTAAAGACATATTACATAGCACAGATTTATCCAGTGTTGTTGTACATGCAGTTGTTATATATATTTATTTTCTTCTTAAATAGTTTTTTGTGTTGTATAGTTTGCATTAGGCTGTTCACATAAATTCCAACACTGTATTTCAGACTAAGGGGTCGATTTTATCAAAGATTTCGCAAGCTTTGCAACCCCCATCAGACCGCTGCTTTCCGAAACTTTTGCCACCTCTAAGGTGGCGAATTTCAATCTCCCTGGTCTCGACCAATCAGAGAGATTAACAGCTCCTGCCCATGCGTGATTGGCTGTGCGTGGGCAGGGGGCGGAATTGCACGCGAGCGCAAAAAAAAACCGTGATATGCCCCCCTCTCCGCCGCAGCTTGATAAATCGACTTCTAAGTGCTATTGCATTGTCTTGTTATCATGCATTTGTTGATTATGCAAATCTACTGTGTTTACTGGTCCTTTAAGCAGGAGTAACTTTTTGATTGGTCCTTTGTGTAATGAACTTCTGTGTGATTTACAGATTGTCATGTAACTTGCAAGACATCTGCTGTTATCCATTTTACCATTGCTGATCCTAATCTGATTTCTGACTTGGCTTTGCTTCTGAAATAATGGTTCTGTATATAGGTTGTACAAACCTAGCTTGAACTTGGCTTACACATGGCCATATCCTCTTATTTCTGGCTTAATTATATCAGAGTTCAGCATTGGTAATGCTTAGCCTTCAAGTGTTTTCAGCTGATCTTAGGCCTCTGCTCCCAGTGCCTGCTTTGACCAGGAGATAATCTCACAGAATTTCCAGGTACCAGTTTCTGTTTGCTTTAGCAGGTTGTACTTTAAAGGGATATGAGACACCAACATTTTTATTTGGTCATTCACACAAAGCACACAATTTTTTTTTAAAGTTTCCAATTTACTTCTATTATCAATTTGCTTTATTTGCATGGCATTCTTTGTTGAAGAGAGATGCCTTGGTAGGTGCTGGCACACAGAGGCATAAGTTCAAAAGTATGGGCTACTGTTCACGGTGCGCGCACACAGTGAGAGGCCGGCGGTGCGGAAAGAATGAGAAGCAGTAGTGGCGGCAGCTAAGTAATTCCGGACTCAACAGGTACGTTTTGGGCAGTGATGGACTGACCATTGGGCAATTCGGCCCTTGAGAGGAGTCTGTATGTTTTTTTGGGTGTTTAATTTTACATTGCTACTGGTGGACTATATAGTTGCGTGTCGGGAACTTTTCAGGAGGGAAATCTGCCTACACTTCAGTAAGTTTGTTCCCTATGAGTTAATAAAGCTTCTCACATCTTATGTTTTTTTTTGTAATGAATGGCTTTAATATGATCGGGTATGTGAGAGAGGAAGAAACATTTGACTGGTTATAAAATGTTAAAAGTTGTATGTACACTTGGGGATAGTTTATAATGAGAGAGCGATTCCAATGGGAGCCTCATTCTCATGCTGTGAGACAGCGAAGGGGGTAAATCACACAGCAATGGACAGCAAATATAAAAATACATGAATATATACACATATTAACACTTAAATATCTATACTATAATTGCATTTGTAATGTCCGTCGCAGTCGGCAGTTGTGCACGCATCCTCAATGGAATGTTGGCAGCGCAAGACAATCAGCTCTTTTACAAAAAAAAAAGTCCCACCTAACAGTAAACCCCCCCCCCCCAAAAAAAAATAAAAGAACCTAACACTATAAAACCTAAATTACCCATTGCCCTGAAAGGGGCATTTGTTTGGGCATTACTGCCCATCCCTAATCTAAATAAAACAACCCCCCCCCAAAAAAAAAAAAACCTTAAAAAAACCTATTTTTTATTTTTGGGGGGGGGTGGGGGTTTACTGTTAGGTGGGACTTATTTTATATACTTATATTAACTGTATTTTTTTTTTTTTTTAAAGAGCTGATTATCTTGGGGCAATGCCCTGCAAAAAGCCGTTTTAAGGGCTACTGGTAGTTTATTCTTAGAGTAGGGGGTGTTTTTATTTTGGGGTGGCTTTTTTATTTTCATAGGGATTAGGTTTAATTTTGTTAAATTTGGTAATTTGATTTTTTATTTTCTGTAATGTTAGCCTTTTTTATTTTTTGTAAACTTATTTATTTTTTATTTTTTGTTAAATTAGAATGTATTAGTTTAGGTAATTTTCTTTTAATTTAAGGGGGTGTTAGGTTAGGGTACTTATTATACTTATAGTTATTTAAATATTTGTTTGCGTTGTGGGTTTTGGCGGTTTAAAGGGTTAATAAGTTAATTAGGTTTATTGCGATGTAGGGGTTTTGCGGTTTAGGGGATAATAGGTTAAATAGGTTTATTGTGATGTAGAGGTTTTGCGGGTTAGGGGTTAATAGGGTTATTAGGTATATAGCGATGTGGGGGTTTTGATGTTTAGGGGTTAATAGGGTAATTAGGTTTATAGCGATGTGGGGGTTTTGATGTTTAGGGGTTCATAGGGTAATTAGGTTTATTGCGATGTGGGGGTTTTGCGGTTTAGGGGTTAATAGGGTAATTAGGTGTATTGCAATGTTGGGGTTTTGTGTTTTAGGGGTTAATAGGGTAATTTGGTGTATTGCGATGTTGGGGTTTTGCGTTTTAGGGGTTAATAGGGTAATTAAGTTTATTGCGATGTGGAGGTTTTGCTGTTTATGGGTTAATAGGGTAATTAGGTGTATTGCAATGTGGGTGGTTGACGGTTAAGGGGTTATTAATTTTAGTTTTACTTGCGATTTTTTGGGGAAGGCGGAAATATAGGTTAAGAACTGTTAGGTTTATTATTGTGAGGCAGCTCAGTCTAAACATTATTTATACAGTCACAATGCATAGTGACTGTATAAATAATGTAGACACTGACATTTTTATTAATGCTTATTTTTTCTGTGTCAGTGTCTACATTATTGATACAGTATTATTATTATTGATTATTGATACAGTATAAATTATGTGGGCGGAGTTCCGGAAATTGCCGATTGCAACTTCCGAAAAAAATGTTTAAGGTCATAGGAATTAACATATTAGTCAGTGTCAACAGAGTGTGGCTATAATATATCTGTAGTTTATTATATAGAAAATATTTTTGATATATTTAAGACAGTAGTCCATTATAATTATAGTATTGCTACACCTGTAGCTTAAATTTTTTATATAAAAGAAGAGTTACAAAATACGTTGTTTCTACATCTGTAGTTTAAAAAATAATTAGACTGCCCTCTGGGCAGGCTTATCGACTAGTATATGTATATAAGCATATACATATATATTTACTGGGAACACACAGTCCCCATAGACCGCAATGTAAAGGCACTTTTCAGTGCCGTTTTTTTTCTGCTTGGTATGCAAATATATATATATATATATATATATATATATATATATATATATATATATATATATATATAATTTAGTGTACAAGTACAAAACCCTTTATCCAAAGTGTTTGGGATATGAAAAGGTTTTGAATACAGGCTTAGAAAGTAGATGTGTAAACAACAGTATCTTATGTCATGTATGCAATATTTTCATGTCATAAAACAGCTTAATACACCTAAAGTAAGTTTTATATAATGTTTAATATGTTTGTATACATAGTAACACCAGAAAGAGAATACACTACTGTAAACAAAAAGCTAATAGTTGTTTTAAATATAGACTCACATTTGTATTGTAGAACAGAAAAAATAACCAGATGCAGGTAGAGAATCTTGTGACTAACTAGTGGTGAAAAATGGTAATTTTCCATTTTATGTTTTTTAACAAATGTGAATGAGAGAGTCCGGATTCTGGAATTCCAGATCTATACCTCTATAATGTGTGTGTATACATTTTTAACCTGCTTCCTGTGACAGCTTTAGTTTTGTTTTGCAAATTGTGGTTGATAACCTGTGGTTTTGATTGATTCCACTGCCTTTCTCCTGTAGATAAAAATGCTTTGTTTGCATTCTGTATTCACTCAAATAGTCACATTGTTAAAGGCCTATCTGTGACTATGGAAAATCACCTCTGCATTAAAATGATATGCTCTTGAAATCTAATCCTAATACGTTGCATGCAGCTATATATTCAGTGTTATGTAGCTTTTTAATCACTGTTACTATATAACTGAAATCTGTCTGCATCATTTATGCTATTCAGAATCAGATTAGCTGGAGGCTGTTCCCTCAGGCAAATAAAAGATTATCTTATTTGCAATACATTCTAGTATCTTAAGATACTTTCCTGGGAAGTGGCTTTCTTCCTTTACACACGGTAGATTGAGAACTGTGATCGATTTTGTATGCCTTCAAAAGACCGTTAATATGTGATACATAAATTCTTACCTGAAATTTAATCCAGATTTCTATGTTTTTGCTATTTGGTGAATAGAAAATGTGTCCATTATCCAAATCAAAGCTGCTAATGACTAATATATGTAAAATGCTTGTTTGTTTATTTTTGTTTCACTTTTCCAATAAAAACATCAATGTCCAGTGTTCAGTTATAGACACACACAAAAATCTCAGAGCAAGTCTGTCAAAGGGTTAGTTGTCTAAGTTCTAGGTCAGTAAGCGTTTTTGTACTGTTTTAAATAAAAACAGTTACTGTATATCTTTGCCCTACCTAGCTTATGCTTACCAGATGAGATCCCCTCCCAGATGGGGTATGGACAAAAATAACCACCCCTTTTACTTATATGAAGAAGACCTCACTTTCTCATCCCTCATTCCTAGTGTTCTGTCCACCTAGAAATGGGAAGGCCGGGAAAAAACATGTTATTGTTTTTTCCGGAAAAAAATGAAAAATAAAATGTAGTGTGGAATATGTTCTTTTACAATGATAAATAATATGTCTATGACATTGTATTCAAACTAAATGACATAAAGACTTTAATAAAAGACTTCTGAGACTTTATGTAAAGTCTGTGGCTGTTTTAGGGTCCCAGGATTTTGGAGGGGACCTTGACGTGTTACCTGGGCTTGTCCCATTTGGCCAAATGCAGTAATTGCTTTTAATCTTATCTGAGAACTTGTAAGTGAGTGCTGGACTTTCTCTGTGTATTGTATTAATTTGTTTTGTAATTTTCCCTATGGTTCTTGCACCCAGACCTATCTGGGGTTAACTACCTGTGACTTTGGGGACAGCACAGCTTCCTGTGAGTACCAGTGAGAACCCAGGGCTGAGAATGTTTCAGGGTTATGGGATGTATACCCGGTCTGGTCTGAGAGTGTAGTCCCCTTCCGTGTTTTGTATATGTCTGGGGTGATTACATAAGCCTGTGCACCCTTCACTTGTTCCCAGTTTTTTGGATTGAGAGCTTATTTTATGTATATATTTATGGTCCCAGGTTTTTGGAAGGGACCTTGAAGTGGTACCTGGGCTTGTCCCATTTGGCCAAATGCGGTAACTAACCCTTTTTGCTTTTAATCTTAGCTGAGAGCTTGTAAGTGAGTGCTGGTCTTTCTCTGTGTGTTGTATTAATTTGTTTTGTAATTTTCCCTATGGTTCTTGCACCCAGGCCTGTCTGGGGTGATTAGATTCTCTGAGGCTGACTGCTTGGAGATTAAACACCTAGTCCTAGACAAGAGAGGTTTTTCTGAGAGAGTTAGTGATACTCTCATTCAAGCTTGTAAACCGGTTACTCGTCGCATCTATCAAAAGGTGGGAGAACCTACTTTTCTCCAACATAGGTGTGTCCGGTCCACGGCGTCATCCTTACTTGTGGGGATATTCTCTTCCCCAACAGGAAATGGCAAAGAGCCCAGCAAAGCTGGTCACATGATCCCTCCTAGGCTCCGCCTACCCCAGTCATTCTCTTTGCCGTTGTACAGGCAACATCTCCACGGAGATGGCTTAGAGTTTTTTAGTGTTTAACTGTAGTTTTTCATTATTCAATCAAGAGTTTGTTATTTTCAAATAGTGCTGGTACGTACTATTTACTCAGAAACAGAAAAGAGATGAAGAATTCTGTTTGTATGAGGAAAATGATTTTAGCAACCGTAACTAAAATCCATGGCTGTTCCACACAGGACTGTTGAGAGCAATTAACTTCAGTTGGGGGAACAGTTTGCAGTCCTTTGCTGCTTGAGGTATGACACATTCTAACAAGACGATGTAATGCTGGAAGCTGTCATTTTCCCTATGGGATCCGGTAAGCCATGTTTATTACGATTGTAAATAAGGGCTTCACAAGGGCTTATTTAGACTGTAGACCTTTTTTTGGGCTAAATCGATTGATATTAACACTTATTTAGCCTTGAGGAATCATTTATTCTGGGTATTTTGATATAATAATATCGGCAGGCACTGTTTTAGACACCTTATTCTTTAGGGGCTTTCCCAAAGCATAGGCAGAGTCTCATTTTCGCGCCGGTGTTGCGCACTTGTTTTTGAGAGGCATGGCATGCAGTCGCATGTGAGAGGAGCTCTGATACTTATAAAAGACTTCTGAAGGCGTCATTTGGTATCGTATTCCCCTTTGGGTTTGGTTGGGTCTCAGCAAAGCAGATACCAGGGACTGTAAAGGGGTTAAAGCTTAAAACGGCTCCGGTTCCGTTATTTTAAGGGTTAAAGCTTCCAAAATTGGTGTGCAATATTTTCAAGGCTTTAAGACACTGTGGTGAAAGTTTGGTGAATTTTGAACAATTCCTTCATGTTTTTTCGCAATTGCAGTAATAAAGTGTGTTCAGTTTAAAATTTAAAGTGACAGTAACGGTTTTATTTCAAAACGTTTTTTGTACTTTCTTATCAAGTTTATGCCTGTTTAACATGTCTGAACTACCAGATAGACTGTGTTCTGAATGTGGGGAAGCCAGAATTCCTATTCATTTAAATAAATGTGATTTATGTGATAATGACAATGATGCCCAAGATGATTCCTCAAGTGAGGGGAGTAAGCATGGTACTGCATCATTCCCTCCTTCGTCTACACGAGTCTTGCCCACTCAGGAGGCCCCTAGTACATCTAGCGCGCCAATACTCCTTACTATGCAACAATTAACGGCTGTAATGGATAATTCTGTCAAAAACATTTTAGCCAAAATGAACCCTTGTCAGCGTAAGCGTGGATGCTCTGTTTTAGTTACTGAAGAGCATGACGACGCTGATATTAATATCTCTGAAGGGCCCCTAACCCAATCTGAGGGGGCCAGGGAGGTTTTGTCTGAGGGAGAAATTACTGATTTAGGGAACATTTCTCAGCAGGCTGAATCTGATGTGATTACTTTTAAATTTAAATTGGAACATCTCCGCATTTTGCTTAAGGAGGTATTATCCACTCTGGATGATTGTGAAAATTTGGTCATCCCAGAGAAACTATGTAAAATGGACAAGTTCCTAGAGGTGCCGGGGCTCCCAGAAGCTTTTCCTATACCCAAGCGGGTGGCGGACATTGTTAATAAAGAATGGGAAAGGCCCGGTATTCCTTTCGTCCCTCCCCCCATATTTAAAAAATTGTTTCCTATGGTCGACCCCAGAAAGGACTTATGGCAGTCAGTCCCCAAGGTCGAGGGAGCGGTTTCTACTTTAAACAAACGCACCACTATTCCCATAGAGGATAGTTGTGCTTTCAAAGATCCTATGGATAAAAAATTAGAAGGTTTGCTTAAAAAGATGTTTGTTCAGCAGGGTTACCTTCTACAACCCATTTCATGCATTGTCCCTGTCACTACAGCCGCATATTTCTGGTTTGATGAACTGATTAAGGTGCTCGATAGTGACTCTCCTCCTTATGAGGAGATTATGGACAGAGTCAATGCTCTCAAATTGGCTAATTCTTTCACTCTAGACGCCTCTTTGCAATTGGCTAAGTTAGCGGCTAAGAATTCTGGGTTTGCTATTGTGGCGCGCAGAGCGCTTTGGTTGAAATCTTGGTCGGCTGATGCGTCTTCCAAGAACAAGCTACTAAACATTCCTTTCAAGGGGAAAACGCTGTTTGGTCCTGACTTGAAAGAGATTATCTCTGATATCACTGGGGGTAAGGGCCATGCCCTTCCTCAGGATCGGCCTTTCAAGGCAAAAAATAGACCTAATTTTCGTCCCTTTCGTAAAAACGGACCAGCCCAAGGTGCTACGTCCTCTAAGCAAGAGGGTAATACTTCTCAGGCCAAGCCAGCTTGGAGACCAATGCAAGGCTGGAACAAGGGAAAGCAGGCCAAGAAACCTGCCACTGCTACCAAGACAGCATGAAATATCGGCCCCCGATCCGGGACCGGATCTGGTGGGGGGCAGACTCTCTCTCTTCGCTCAGGCTTGGGCAAGAGATGTTCTGGATCCTTGGGCGCTAGAAATAGTCTCCCAGGGTTATCTTCTGGAATTCAAGGGACTTCCCCCAAGGGGGAGGTTCCACAGGTCTCAGTTGTCTTCAGACCACATAAAAAGACAGGCGTTCTTACATTGTGTAGAAGACCTGTTAAAAATGGGAGTGATTCATTCTGTTCCATTGAGAGAACAAGGGATGGGGTTCTACTCCAATCTGTTCATAGTTCCCAAAAAAGAGGGAACGTTCAGACCAATCCTAGATCTCAAGATCTTAAACAAATTTCTCAAGGTCCCATCGTTCAAGATGGAAACCATTCGAACTATCCTTCCTTCCATCCAGGAAGGTCAATTCATGACCACGGTGGATTTAAAGGATGCGTATCTACATATTCCTATCCACAAGGAACATCATCGGTTCCTAAGGTTTGCATTCCTGGACAAACATTACCAGTTCGTGGCGCTTCCTTTCGGATTAGCCACTGCTCCAAGGATTTTCACAAAGGTACTAGGGTCCCTTCTAGCGGTGCTAAGACCAAGGGGCATTGCAGTAGTACCTTACCTGGACGACATTCTGATTCAAGCGTCGTCCCTCCCTCGAGCAAAGGCTCACACGGACATCGTCCTGGCCTTTCTCAGATCGCACGGCTGGAAAGTGAACGTGGAAAAGAGTTCTCTATCCCCGTCAACAAGGGTTCCTTTCTTGGGAACAATTATAGACTCCTCAGAAATGAGGATTTTTCTAACAGAGACCAGAAAGACAAAACTTCTGGACTCTTGTCGAATACTTCATTCCGTTCCTCTTCCTTCCGTAGCTCAGTGCATGGAAGTGATCGGGTTGATGGTAGCGGCAATGGACATAGTTCCTTTTGCGCGCATTCATCTAAGACCATTACAACTGTGCATGCTCAGTCAGTGGAATGGGGACTATACAGACTTGTCTCCAAAGATACAAGTAAATCAGAGGACCAGAGACTCACTCCGTTGGTGGCTGTCCCTGGACAACCTGTCACGAGGGATGACATTCCGCAGACCAGAGTGGGTCATTGTCACGACCGACGCCAGTCTGATGGGCTGGGGCGCGGTCTGGGGATCCCTGAAAGCTCAGGGTCTTTGGTCTCGGGAAGAATCTCTTCTACCGATAAATATTCTGGAACTGAGAGCGATATTCAATGCTCTCAAGGCTTGGCCTCAGCTAGCGAGGACCAAGTTCATACGGTTTCAATCAGACAACATGACGACTGTTGCGTACATCAACCATCAGGGGGGAACAAGGAGTTCCCTAGCGATGGAAGAAGTGACCAAGATTATTCTATGGGCGGAGTCTCACTCCTGCCACCTGTCTGCTATCCACATCCCGGGAGTGGAAAATTGGGAAGCGGATTTTCTGAGTCGTCAGACATTGCATCCGGGGGAGTGGGAACTCCATCCGGAAATCTTTGCCCAAGTCACTCAACTATGGGGCATTCCAGACATGGATCTGATGGCCTCTCGTCAGAACTTCAAAGTTCCTTGCTACGGGTCCAGATCCAGGGATCCCAAGGCGGCTCTAGTGGATGCACTAGTAGCACCTTGGACCTTCAAACTAGCTTATGTGTTCCCGCCGTTTCCTCTCATCCCCAGGCTGGTAGCCAGGATCAATCAGGAGTGGGCGTCGGTGATCTTGATAGCTCCTGCGTGGCCACGCAGGACTTGGTATGCAGATCTGGTGAATATGTCATCGGCTCCACCTTGGAAGCTACCTTTGAGACGAGACCTTCTTGTTCAGGGTCCGTTCGAACATCCGAATCTGGTTTCACTCCAGCTGACTGCTTGGAGATTGAACGCTTGATTTTATCGAAGCGAGGTTTCTCAGATTCTGTTATCGATACTCTTGTTCAGGCCAGAAAGCCTGTAACTAGAAAGATTTACCACAAAATTTGGAAAAAATATATCTGTTGGTGTGAATCTAAAGGATTCCCTTGGGACAAGGTTAAGATTCCTAGGATTCTATCCTTCCTTCAAGAAGGATTGGAAAAAGGATTATCGGCAAGTTCCCTGAAGGGACAGATTTCTGCCTTGTCGGTGTTACTTCACAAAAAACTGGCAGCTGTGCCAGATGTTCAAGCCTTTGTTCAGGCTCTGGTTAGAATCAAGCCTGTTTACAAACCTTTGACTCCTCCTTGGAGTCTCAATTTAGTTCTTTCAGTTCTTCAGGGGGTTCCGTTTGAACCCTTACATTCCGTTGATATTAAGTTATTATCTTGGAAAGTTTTGTTTTTAGTTGCAATTTCTTCTGCTAGAAGAGTTTCAGAATTATCTGCTCTGCAGTGTTCTCCTCCTTATCTGGTGTTCCATGCAGATAAGGTGGTTTTAAGTACTAAACCTGGTTTTCTTCCAAAAGTTGTTTCTAACAAAAACATTAACCAGGAGATTATCGTACCTTCTCTGTGTCCGAAACCAGTTTCAAAGAAGGAACGCTTGTTGCACAATTTGGATGTTGTTCGCGCTCTAAAATTCTATTTAGATGCTACAAAGGATTTTAGACAAACATCTTCCTTGTTTGTTGTTTATTCAGGTAAAAGGAGAGGTCAAAAAGCAACTTCTACCTCTCTCTCTTTTTGGATTAAAAGCATCATCAGATTGGCTTACGAGACTGCCGGACGGCAGCCTCCCGAAAGAATCACAGCTCATTCCACTAGGGCTGTGGCTTCCACATGGGCCTTCAAGAACGAGGCTTCTGTTGATCAGATATGTAGGGCAGCGACTTGGTCTTCACTGCACACTTTTACCAAATTTTACAAGTTTGATACTTTTGCTTCTTCTGAGGCTATTTTTGGGAGAAAGGTTTTGCAAGCCGTGGTGCCTTCCATTTAGGTGACCTGATTTGCTCCCTCCCTTCATCCGTGTCCTAAAGCTTTGGTATTGGTTCCCACAAGTAAGGATGACGCCGTGGACCGGACACACCTATGTTGGAGAAAACAGAATTTATGTTTACCTGATAAATTTCTTTCTCCAACGGTGTGTCCGGTCCACGGCCCGCCCTGGTTTTTTAATCAGGTCTGATAATTTATTTTCTTTAACTACAGTCACCACGGTACCATATGGTTTCTCCTATGCTATTATTCCTCCTTAACGTCGGTCGAATGACTGGGGTAGGCGGAGCCTAGGAGGGATCATGTGACCAGCTTTGCTGGGCTCTTTGCCATTTCCTGTTGGGGAAGAGAATATCCCCACAAGTAAGGATGACGCCGTGGACCGGACACACCGTTGGAGAAAGAAATTTATCAGGTAAACATAAATTCTGTTATTCTGTTGTGAAGAGCTTGGATTTTCCTGGCATAAAGTTAAGTTCACAACGAAAGGTTAACTAAGGTTTCAGAAGCTAGACAAGCGTTCTTAAGATATTTTCAGGAGGCCTACTCACCAGTACAGATTATCAATAGCAACAAAGAAAGATTCTGGCATAATATAACTCTCCCCCAAGTCTCAACTGCCGATCTTCAAAAACTAAATGAACCTATTTCTCTAGATGAAATTTCTGAAGTTATAAATAGATTAAAGTCTGGTAAAACCCCAGGCCCAGACTCCTTGCCAGCTGAATTTTACAAATTGTTAAAGAACCAAATTCTTCCCATTCTTAGATCACTCTTTAATGAGTATTTCATGGGAAAAAAAACCTCATTCTCCATTATTTGCAGCATCGAATATAACTTTAATACCCAAAAAAGGTAAAGATCCGGAACTTCCAACATCTTATAGACCTATTTCCCTCTTGAACCAAGATTATAAAATATTAACAGCTGTCATAGCCAATAGACTAAAAGCATGTATGAACTATATTATACACCCAGATCAGACAAGGTTCATGATGGGTAAGAACTCGGTTAAAAACTTACGGAAAGCCCAACTAATGTTAGACTTTTACTGGAATAAGATCTCCGGTATAAAATCTCATACGAAACCGGATTTGGCAATGTTGATGGTCGATGCTGAGAAATCATTTGCTTTTAATCTTAGCTGAGAACTCTATTAGTTGGGACCATCTATTCACTTCTCTAGAAGGTTTTGGTCTGACTGGGATTTTTCTACAGTTTGTCTGTTCGCTGCATAAAGCACCACTTTCAGCAATAATAGTTAATGGAGATTTATCAGATAGATTTTCTTTGAAGAGAGGCACAAGTTAGGGCTGTCCAGTGTCACCTTTGTTGTTTAATCTAACTTTGGAACCGCTCGTGATTTATCTTAGACAGGAAGTAAAAGGTATTCAGCTAGGAGGGCAAGAGATGGTGTTGTCTCTCTTTGCCGACAATCTTTTATTGTTCTTGAGTAATACAACAGACTCTATACCGCAGGTTCTCCAGATTCTGGAGTTGTTTAGCTCTTTCTCAGGATATAAGATAAATAATGAAAAATCTGAACTGTTGTGGATACATAAGCCACCACATACTGTCGCACATCCTTTTCAGGTAAGTAAACAGTATGTGGGCATTATTTTGAGTTGTAATCCAACACAATGGTATGATCTGAATTTTACTAAGTGCGTTGAGGAGTTTCAAGTTAAAGGGACACTCAGGTCAAATTAAACTTTAATGGTTCAGCTAGAGCATGCAATTATAAACAACTTTCCAATTTACATCCATTAAAAAAATGTGCACAGTCTTTTTATATTTACACTTTTTGAGTCACCAGCTCCTACTGAGCATGTGCAAGAATTCACAGAATATAGGTATATGCATTTGTGATTGGCTGATTTCTGTCACATAGTACAGGGGGAATGGAAATGTACATAACTTTAAAATTTGTTAGAAAAAAATATACTTATTTGAAGTTCAGACTAAGTGCTATTGCATTGTCTGTATCATGCATTTGTCTATTTAGCAAATCTGCTGTATTGACTGGGCCTTTAAATTGCAGAACTGGATGGACCTTCCATTATCAATCATGGCACGTATCATGTTAATAAAAACAATTATATTTCCTAAATTATTATATATTCTCCAAAACTTACCCTTTCTCCTGTATAACAAAGATATAATCTTTTTTCATAAGATCTTTAATAACTTTATCTGGCAGGGAAAGAAACCTCAAATTTCTTTGTATACACTGCCGCTCCCCAAAATATTGCTACTGGGTAGACAGGACTCACTATGTGTGAGTATGTCAAAAAAGCATGCTTTTATGCACTGTTTCTGAATCGGTTAGTCAAAGTATGATACTTGTATTCTTTTAAAAGACAGCAGTTATTATTGGTGTTCTGCTGCCCACTCTCAAATTAAAAACACTTCTCCTGTGTGTAGTATTATGATTATTTCTCCTGTGTATAGTATTATGATTGGAGAACGTATACTTCAAGCAATTGGTATCATAGAGATCTATTGTATTTCAGTCAGATATCTATGAATTGCTGTTTGCTGTACTATTGCTGGATCACTTAGCCTTATATTTGGCTTGTATGTACGTATAATTTGGGTATGAACCTCTAGTGTCTTAAGGGGTAATACCGCTTTAAATTACTCTTTCACTTATATACTGAATAGATAGATCCCAAAAAGTGCTATATTTCTCCAACATAGGTGTGTCCGGTCCACGGCGTCATCCTTACTTGTGGGATATTCTCTTCCCCAACAGGAAATGGCAAAGAGCCCAGCAAAGCTGGTCACATGATCCCTCCTAGGCTCCGCCTACCCCAGTCATTCTCTTTGCCGTTGTACAGGCAACATCTCCACGGAGATGGCTTAGAGTTTTTTAGTGTTTAACTGTAGTTTTTATTATTCAATCAAGAGTTTGTTATTTTGAAATAGTGCTGGTATGTACTATTTACTCAGAAACAGAAAAGAGATGAAGATTTCTGTTTGTATGAGGAAAATGATTTTAGCAACCGTCACTAAAATCCATGGCTGTTCCACACAGGACTGTTGAGAGCAATTAACTTCAGTTGGGGGAACAGTGAGCAGTCTCTTGCTGCTTGAGGTATGACACATTCTAACAAGACGATGTAATGCTGGAAGCTGTCATTTTCCCTCTGGGATCCGGTAAGCCATGTTTATTACGATTGTAAATAAGGGCTTCAAAAAGGGCTTATTAAGACTGTAGACTTTTTTTGGGCTAAATCGATTGATTATTAACACATATTTAGCCTTGAGGAATCATTTTATCTGGGTATTTTGATATAATAATATCGGCAGGCACTGTTTTAGACACCTTATTCTTTAGGGGCTTTCCCAAAGCATAGGCAGAGTCTCATTTTCGCGCCGGTGTTGCGCACTTGTTTTTGAGAGGCATGGCATGCAGTCGCATGTGAGAGGAGCTCTGATACTTAGAAAAGACTTTCTGAAGGCGTCATTTGGTATCGTATTCCCCTTGGGGCTTGGTTGGGTCTCAGCAAAGCAGATACCAGGGACTGTAAAGGGGTTAATGTTCAAAACGGCTCCGGTTCCGTTATTTTAAGGGTTAAAGCTTCCAAATTTGGTATGCAATACTTTTAAGGCTTTAAGACACTGTGGTGAAAATTTAGTAAATTTTGAACAATTCCTTCATGTTTTTTCGCATTTGCAGTAATAAAGTGTGTTCAGTTTAAAATTTAAAGTGACAGTAACGGTTTTATTTTAAAACGTTTTTTGTACTTGTTATCAAGTTTATGCCTGTTTAACATGTCTGAACTACCAGATAGACTGTGTTCTGAATGTGGGGAAGCCAGAATTCCTATTCATTTAAATAAATGTGATTTATGTGACAATGACAATAATGCCCAAGATGATTCCTCAAGTGAGGGGAGTAAGCATGGTACTGCATCATTCCCTCCTTCGTCTACACGAGTCTTGCCCACTCAGGAGGCCCCTAGTACATCTAGCGCGCCAATACTCCTTACTATGCAACAATTAACGGCTGTAATGGATAATTCTGTCAAAAACATTTTAGCCAAAATGAACACTTATCAGCGTAAGCGCGACTGCTCTGTTTTAGATACTGAAGAGCATGACGACGCTGATATTAATATTTCTGAAGGGCCCCTAACTCAGTCTGATGGGGCCAGGGAGGTTTTGTCTGAGGGAGAAATTACTGATTCAGGGAACATTTCTCAACAAGCTGAACCTGATGTGATTGCATTTAAATTTAAGTTGGAACATCTCCGCATTCTGCTTAAGGAGGTATTATCCACTCTGGATGATTGTGACAAGTTGGTCATCCCAGAGAAACTATGTAAAATGGACAAGTTCCTAGAGGTGCCGGGGCTCCCAGAAGCTTTTCCTATACCCAAGCGGGTGGCGGACATTGTTAATAAGGAATGGGAAAGGCCCGGTATTCCTTTCGTCCCTCCCCCCATATTTAAAAAATTGTTTCCTATGGTCGACCCCAGAAAGGACTTATGGCAGACAGTCCCCAAGGTCGAGGGAGCGGTTTCCACTTTAAACAAACGCACCACTATACCCATAGAGGATAGTTGTGCTTTCAAAGATCCTATGGATAAAAAATTAGAAGGTTTGCTTAAAAAGATGTTTGTTCAGCAGGGTTACCTTCTACAACCAATTTCATGCATTGTCCCTGTCGCTACAGCCGCATGTTTCTGGTTCGATGAGCTGATAAAGGCGGTCGACAGTGATTCTCCTCCTTATGAGGAGATTAGGGACAGAATCAATGCTCTCAAATTGGCTAATTCTTTCACCCTAGACGCCACTTTGCAATTGGCTAGGTTAGCGGCTAAGAATTCTGGGTTTGCTATTGTGGCACGCAGAGCGCTTTGGTTGAAATCTTGGTCGGCTGATGCGTCTTCCAAGAACAAGCTACTTAACATTCCTTTCAAGGGGAAAACGCTGTTTGGCCCTGACTTGAAAGAGATTATCTCGGATATCACTGGGGGTAAGGGCCACGCCCTTCCTCAGGATCGGCCTTTCAAGGCAAAAAATAAACCTAATTTTCGTCCCTTTCGTAGAAATGGACCAGCCCAAAGTGCTACGTCCTCTAAGCAAGAGGGTAATACTTCTCAAGCCAAGCCAGCTTGGAGACCAATGCAAGGCTGGAACAAGGGAAAGCAGGCCAAGAAACCTGCCACTGCTACCAAGACAGCATGAAATGTTGGCCCCCGATCCAGGACCGGATCTGGTGGGGGGCAGACTCTCTCTCTTCGCTCAGGCTTGGGCAAGAGATGTTCTGGATCCTTGGGCGCTAGAAATAGTCTCCCAAGGTTATCTTCTGGAATTCAAGGGACTTCCCCCAAGGGGGAGGTTCCACAGGTCTCAGTTGTCTTCAGACCACATAAAAAGACAGGCATTCTTACATTGTGTAGAAGACCTGTTAAAAATGGGAGTGATTCATCCCGTTCCATTAAGAGAACAAGGGATGGGGTTCTACTCCAATCTGTTTATAGTTCCCAAAAAAGAGGGAACGTTCAGACCAATCTTAGATCTCAAGATCTTAAACAAGTTTCTCAAGGTTCCATCGTTCAAGATGGAAACCATTCGAACTATTCTTCCTTCCATCCAGGAAGGTCAATTCATGACCACGGTGGATTTAAAGGATGCGTATCTACATATTCCTATCCACAAGGAACATTATCGGTTCCTGAGGTTCGCATTCCTGGACAAACATTACCAGTTCGTGGCGCTTCCTTTCGGATTAGCCACTGCTCCAAGGATTTTCACAAAGGTACTAGGGTCCCTTCTAGCTGTGCTAAGACCAAGGGGCATTGCTGTAGTACCTTACTTGGACGACATTTTGATTCAAGCGTCGTCCCTTCCTCAAGCAAAGGCTCACACGGACATTGTCCTGGCCTTTCTCAGATCTCACGGATGGAAAGTGAACGTGGAAAAGAGTTCTCTATCTCCGTCAACAAGGGTTCCCTTCTTGGGAACAATAATAGACTCCTTAGAAATGAGGATTTTTCTGACAGAGGCCAGAAAAACAAAACTTCTAGACTCTTGTCGGATACTCCATTCCGTTCCTCTTCCTTCCATAGCTCAGTGCATGGAAGTGATCGGGTTGATGGTAGCGGCAATGGACATAGTTCCTTTTGCACGCATTCATCTAAGACCATTACAACTGTGCATGCTCAGTCAGTGGAATGGGGACTATACAGACTTGTCTCCGAAGATACAAGTAAATCAGAGGACCAGAGACTCACTCCGTTGGTGGCTGTCCCTGGACAACCTGTCACGAGGGATGACATTCCGCAGACCAGAGTGGGTCATTGTCACGACCGACGCCAGTCTGATGGGCTGGGGCGCGGTCTGGGGATCCCTGAAAGCTCAGGGTCTTTGGTCTCGGGAAGAATCTCTTCTACCGATAAATATTCTGGAACTGAGAGCGATATTCAATGCTCTCAAGGCTTGGCCTCAGCTAGCGAGGGCCAAGTTCATACGGTTTCAATCAGACAACATGACAACTGTTGCGTACATCAACCATCAGGGGGGAACAAGGAGTTCCCTGGCGATGGAAGAAGTGACCAAAATCATTCTATGGGCGGAGTCTCACTCCTGCCACCTGTCTGCTATCCACATCCCAGGAGTGGAAAATTGGGAAGCGGATTTTCTGAGTCGTCAGACATTGCATCCGGGGGAGTGGGAACTCCATCCGGAAATCTTTGCCCAAGTCACTCAGCTGTGGGGCATTCCAGACATGGATCTGATGGCCTCTCGTCAGAACTTCAAAGTTCCTTGCTACGGGTCCAGATCCAGGGATCCCAAGGCGGCTCTAGTGGATGCACTAGTAGCACCTTGGACCTTCAAACTAGCTTATGTGTTCCCGCCGTTTCCTCTCATCCCCAGGCTGGTAGCCAGGATCAATCAGGAGAGGGCGTCGGTGATCTTGATAGCTCCTGCGTGGCCACGCAGGACTTGGTACGCAGATCTGGTAAATATGTCATCGGCTCCTCCTTGGAAGCTACCTTTGAGACGAGACCTTCTTGTTCAGGGTCCGTTCGAACATCCGAATCTGGTTTCACTCCAGCTGACTGCTTGGAGATTGAACGCTTGATCTTATCGAAGCGAGGATTCTCAGATTCTGTTATCGATACTCTTGTTCAGGCCAGAAAGCCTGTAACTAGAAAGATTTACCACAAAATTTGGAAAAAATATATCTGTTGGTGTGAATCTGCAGGATTCCCTTGGGACAAGGTTAAGATTCCTAGGATTCTATCCTTCCTTCAAGAAGGATTGGAAAAAGGATTATCTGCAAGTTCCCTGAAGGGACAGATTTCTGCCTTGTCTGTGTTACTTCACAAAAAGCTGGCCGCTGTGCCAGATGTTCAAGCCTTTGTTCAGGCTCTGGTTAGAATTAAGCCTGTTTACAAACCTTTGACTCCTCCTTGGAGTCTCAATTTAGTTCTTTCAGTTCTTCAGGGGGTTCCGTTTGAACCCTTGCATTCCGTTGATATTAAGTTATTATCTTGGAAAGTTTTGTTTTTAGTTGCAATTTCTTCTGCTAGAAGAGTTTCAGAATTATCTGCTCTGCAGTGTTCTCCTCCTTATCTGGTGTTCCATGCAGATAAGGTGGTTTTACGTACTAAACCTGGTTTTCTTCCAAAAGTTGTTTCTAACAAAAACATTAACCAGGAGATTATCGTACCTTCTCTGTGTCCGAAACCAGTTTCAAAGAAGGAACGTTTGTTGCACAATTTGGATGTTGTTCGCGCTCTAAAATTCTATTTAGATGCTACAAAGGATTTTAGACAAACATCTTCCTTGTTTGTTGTTTATTCCGGTAAAAGGATAGGTCAAAAAGCAACTTCTACCTCTCTCTCTTTTTGGATTAAAAGCATCATCAGATTGGCTTACGAGACTGCCGGACGGCAGCCTCCCGAAAGAATCACAGCTCATTCCACTAGGGCTGTGGCTTCCACATGGGCCTTCAAGAACGAGGCTTCTGTTGATCAGATATGTAGGGCAGCGACTTGGTCTTCACTGCACACTTTTACCAAATTTTACAAGTTTGATACTTTTGCTTCTTCTGAGGCTATTTTTGGGAGAAAGGTTTTGCAAGCCGTGGTGCCTTCCATTTAGGTGACCTGATTTGCTCCCTCCCTTCATCCGTGTCCTAAAGCTTTGGTATTGGTTCCCACAAGTAAGGATGACGCCGTGGACCGGACACACCTATGTTGGAGAAAACAGAATTTATGTTTACCTGATAAATTACTTTCTCCAACGGTGTGTCCGGTCCACGGCCCGCCCTGGTTTTTTTTTAATCAGGTCTGATAATTTATTTTCTTTAACTACAGTCACCATGGTACCATATGGTTTCTCCTATGCAAATATTCCTCCTTAACGTCGGTCGAATGACTGGGGTAGGCGGAGCCTAGGAGGGATCATGTGACCAGCTTTGCTGGGCTCTTTGCCATTTCCTGTTGGGGAAGAGAATATCCCACAAGTAAGGATGACGCCGTGGACCGGACACACCGTTGGAGAAAGTAATTTATCAGGTAAACATAAATTCTGTTTTTAATATAATAGCTTTGTGGCAGTTGCGTCAATATATTGACTGTATATTGACTATGGATTTACCTTGCAGTTCTTGTACTAGTTGTAATACTATTCATATTTGCATTACTACGTATGTTCAGGGGGACTTATGATTTATATGCTGTTGCATAAAAGAGTTGCAACGATAAACTATTGCTATTGAGTTACTTATTATACCTTAAAATTAGTAGTGTATCAAACACACAGAGTTATAGTGTATAGACACAAATAAACAATGGCACTAAAATTGGCAATCCACACTTGTTATCTGATATTAATATATCTATGTAGCAACTGAATATTATGTTGCAATGTAACAGTATATAAATCACTTAATGTGTGGGTTGGTGCTTTGCATTAAACTAAACATGAGCAAAGAAATGTGGATAAAGGGATATCCACGAAAAGAATGCACTTAGCACTCTATGCCCAGACTTGTGAATAAGCAGATTTCCGGTTAAAATAAAATATAACTTTTATTGAATATATTAAAATAATTGCAGACAGAACTTACACACATACAGTTAAAAATAGAACTCTATGAGGTTACTCCTCAATAGTATGGAAATAGGAAGTGATGTATATTATGAAATTAAGGCCTTATGTAGAAGTTAATCTTCACATCACTTTCAAGACCGTTATAGGAGCCTAACTCGCTTGCTTATATAAATGATTGTGGAATGTAGTTCCCACTCGGTAAAGTGTAATAGTCCACTAGTTCTATTACTTCCCACTGTGTCTATAGTGAGACTGTAATATGACATGCTTATGTCTAGATTTCTAGGGTAACACAGTGGACTCCAAATAGTGTGTCACACTATCTTGTATTACCTCATGTTGGCACTTAATTTAATTTAAGCACACATAATCAATATCTGTTGTTTACGTGATTGGGCAAAGTAAATCTACTCTAAGTTGGGTTGGAAAAGTGACTCCTAATGTTTGATGGTTATGTGAAGTAAGTGATCTCGATTCACCTTGTGTTTTATATGTCTCTCTAATTCTCTGTTGTAGTGCTAGCAGTGCATGCTTATTAATTGGGTCAAAATCTGGCTATGCAGTATGATACAATGGTGTTTATCAGGTGAAAGTGTGTAATGTTTGTGCACTTATAGGTACTCTAATATTGATGACAATTTCCACTCTTGTATCACAGTTGGCTAGATTGGACCAGATATATTGTGCTTAGACTGCTGAAATAAGGAGTAGTGATTCGATTTCGTTCCTGTGTCACACTGTCCTCTAGCATCCACAACTGAGGAATATATTGTAGAAGCACAAATACCTCTTAACTGTTGGTGACGTGCTTGCTAGTAACATGACTGCATTGCTATTAAGTTGATGTAAATAATAAGTAGTATCTAGACTACCTACGTTATGATATTTGGCCGTTAATAAGTTCCATGATTAAATTGTGGTTCTTATGTTTAAATATCTCTCCAAATGCAGTCAGGCAAAACACTTACTCGTGGTGGAAATAACACAATTCCCCAGTACTTCTAGAGACCATATTAATATTACTGGTTATTAATGGTGTGTCGTGACACTCCGTAAACACTTGATTAAATATTGAGCACACTGGGTTTACTGATTCAGTGATGAATTATTATAATCTCTCAACATTAGTCAACCTCATATGAATCTAATATATGGCGATCTAAAAGTATATTTCAATGCTAGTGCTACACTGTTGCAGTTCACATTAACATATAATGTGGGCTACCCCAATTATGGTGCACAGTAACTATTTCCAGTGAGCTATGTACTTAGAAGGATTGGTATATAATACATTAGGATTACCCTTGCAATCATACTGTATGGCACCTTATCTATACCATAAACTAAGTCTGTTAATTGTGCCGCATTGTGCCCTTATAGTTGTTGCAATATGATAGTCTACAGACAAATATATTCTTAGATCAAACTATAACATAGGTTTCAGTGTCCTGCTCGACTATTTCTTTCATGTAATTGGCAAGAGCCAATGAGCTAGTGACGTATGGGATATACAATCCTACCAGGAGGGGCAAAGTTTCCCAAACCTCAAAATGCCTATAAATACACTCCTCACCACACCCACAATTCAGTTTTACAAACTTTGCCTCCTATGGAGTTGGTGAAGTAAGTTTGTGCTAAGATTTCTACGTTTGATATGCGCTTCTCAGCATTTTGAAGCCCGATTCCTCTCAGAGTACAGTGAATGTCAGAGGGATGTGAAGGGAGTATCACCTATTGAATGCAATGGTTTTCCTCGCGGGAAATCTATTTCATAGGTTCTCAGTTTTCGGTCGTAGAGATTCATCTACCTCCCTTTTTCAGATTGACGGTATACTCTCATATTTCATTACCTGTACTGATAACTGTTTCAGTACTGGTTTGGCTATCTGCTATATGTGGATGGGTGTCTTTCGGTAAGTATGTTTTCATTACTTAAGACACTCTCAGCTATTGTTTGGCACTTTATGTATTAATATAAAGTTCTAAATATATGTATTGTACTTATATTTGCCATGAGTCAGGTTTATGTATATTTCCTTTTGCAGACTATTCAGTTTCATATTTGGGGAAAAAACATATTTAGGAAAATATTTTTCTTACCTGGGGTTTAGTCTTTTTTTCAAATTGGCTGCTTTTTCATTATTAAATTTTCGTGGGCAAAATTAGGCTTGCGAGGCGCAAAATGCTGATGTTTATTGCGTCATTCTTTTTGCCGCAAATGTACATCCGGTGACGCAAGTTCATCATTTCAAGCGTCTTAGTTGACGCTGAGTTCCTTATACAAGGTTGCGTCTGCAATGACGCAAGTGTGTCATTTCCGGATGTTGTTAGCGCCAAAAAAATTTAATTTTGCATTGTGTGCCATACTTGGCGCCAAATAATTTCATTATTTAAAACTCCATTCCTATGTGCCTCTTGCCATTTTTCTATGTCAGAGTGCTATGCTGTTTGCATTTTTTTCCTATTCCTGAAACTGCCATATAAGGAAATTGATCATTTTGCTTTATATGTTGTTTTTTTTTCTCTTACATTTGCAAGATGTCTCAATCTGATCCTGTCTCAGAAACCACTGTTGGAACCCTGCTGCCTGATAACAGTTCTACCAAAGCTAAGTGTATCTGTTGTAAATTTGTGGAGATTATATCTATTCTGCCTTCTAATAAACGTAAAAGGTCTTTTAAAACTTCTCATAAAGTTGTTGAAATTTCAAAATGATCCTCCTCTGATGAGGATCTATCTGATTCAGAAGATCCTACCTCAGATATTGACACTGACAAATCTACTTATTTATTTAAAATGGAGTATATTTGTTCCTTGATAAAAGAACTGTTGATTATGTTGGATATTGAGGAAACTATTCCTCTTGATATTAAAACTAGTAAACATTTAAATTCTGTTTATAAACCTCCTGTGGTTACTCCAGAGGTTTTTCCAGTTCCTGATGCTATTTCTGATATGATTTCTAAGGAATGGAATAGGCCTGGTACTACTTTTATCCCTTCTTCAATGTTTAAAAAATTGTATCCTTTGCCAGCAGTTAGTTTGGAGTTTTGGGAAAAGATCCCCAGAGTTGATGGGGCTATTTCTACTCTTGCCAAATGTACTACTATTCCTATGTAAGATAGTACTTCCTTTAAGGACCCTTTAGATAGGAAACTTGAATCTTATCTAAGGAAAACTTATTATATTATGGCTATCTTCTCAGGCCTGCTATTTCTATGGCTGATGTTGCAGCTGCATCAACTTTTTGGTTGGAAAGTTTAGGGCAACAGGAAATAGATCCTGATTTGTCTAGCATTGTTCGCTTGCTTCAACATGCTAATCATTTTATCTATGAGGCCATTTTTGATGTAATCAACATGATGTTAAATTTCTATGGCTGATGTTGCAGCTGCATCAACTTTTTGGTTGGAAAGTTTAGCGCAACAGGAAATAGATCCTGATTTGTCTAGCATTGTTCGCTTGCTTCAACATGCTAATCATTTTATCTATGATGCCATTTTTGATATAATCAAAATTGATGTTAAATCTATGTCTTTAGCTGTTTTAGCTAGAAGAGCTTTGTGGCTCAAATATTGGAATACTGACATAGTATCTAAATCTAGATTACTATCTTTCTTTCCAAGGTAATAATTTATTTGGTTCTCAGTTGGATTCAATTATTTCAACTGTCACTGGGGGGAAGGGAGTTTTTTTTACCTCAGGATAAAAGACCTAAGGGTAAATCCAAACCCAATCCTTCCCCCAAAGAATCTGGTTCCAATTGGAAACCTTCTTCAAGTTGGAATAAATCCAAGCCATTTAAGAAACCAAAGCCAGCCCCCAAGTCTGCATGAAGGTGTGGCCCTCATTCCAGCTCAGCTGGTAGGGGGGCAGATTAAGATTCTTCCAAAGTGTTTGGGCAGATTCTGTCCAAAATCAATGGATTCAGAGTATTGTCTCTCAAGGGTACCGAATAGGATTCAGAGTAAGACCTCCTGTGAAAAGATTTTTTTCTCTCACGTATCCCAGCAAATCCAGTAAAGTCTCAGGCTTTTCTGAAGTGTGTTTCAGATCTGGAGCTTTCAGGGGTAATCTTACCAGTTCTGTTTCAGAAACAGGGTCTGGGGTTTTATTCAAATCTATTCATTGTCCCAAAGAGAGAAAATTCATTCAGGCTAGTTCTGGATCTGAACATTTTGAATCATTTTTTAAGAGTGCTAACTTTCAAAATGGTGACTATAAGAACTATTCTGCCTTTTGTTCAGCAAGGTCATTATATGTCCCTGATAGACTTACAGGATGCATATCTTCATATTCCGATTCATCCAGACCAGTTCCTGAGATTCTCTTTTCTAGACAAGCATTACCAATTTGTCGCTCTTCCATTTGGCCTAGCGACAGCTCCAAGAATCTTTTCAAAGGTTCTCGGTGCCCTACTCTCTGTAATCCAAGAACGGGGTATTGCAGTGTTTCCTTATTTGGACGATATCTTGGTACTAGCTCAGTCTTTACATTCTGCAGAATCTCACACAAATCAACTAGTGTTGTTTCTTCAAAGACATGGTTGGAGGATCAATTTACCAAAAAGTTCTTTGATTCCTCAGACAGGGGTCACCTTTTTAGGTTTTCAGATAGATTCAGTGTCCATGACTCTGTCTCTAACAGACAAGAGACGATTAAAATTGGTTTCAGCTTGTCGGAACCTTCAGTCTCAATCAGTCCTTTCAGTAGCTGTGATCACAACAGATGCAAGTCTTTCAGGTTGGGGAGCTGTCTGGGGATCTCTGACAGCACAAGGGGTTTGGAAAATTTAAGAGGCGAGGTTACCAATCAATATTTTAGATCTCCGTGCTATTTTCAGGGCTCTTCAGGTTTGTCCTCTGTTGAAGAGAGAACCGTTAATTTATTTTCAGACAGACAATATCACAACTGTGGCATATGTCAATCATCATGGTGGGCTATGAAAGAAGTATCTCTGATACTTTCTTGGGCGGAATTAAGCTCCTGTCTAATTTCTGCAGTTCATATCCCAGGTGTAGACAATTGGGAAGCGGATTATCTCAGCTGTCTGATGTGTTTTTTCAGATTGTTCAGATGTGGGGTCTTCCAAAAATATATCTGATTGCTTCCCATCTAAACAAGAAACTTCCCATGTACCTGTCCAGTTCCAGGGATCCTCAGGAGCAGGCGGTGGATGCGTTAGCAGTTCCTTGGTATTACCAACCTGCTTATATCTTCCCGCCTCAAGTTCTTTTTCCAAGAGTGATCTCCAAGATCATCATGGAACAATAGTTTGTGTTGCTGGTAGCTCCAGCATGGCCTCACAGGTTTTGGTATGCAGATCTTGTTCGAATGTCCAGTTGCCAACCATGGCCACTTCCTTTAAGACTAGACCTTCTGTCTCAAGGTCTGTTTTTCCATCAGGATCTCAAATCATTAAATTTGAAGGTATGGAAATTGAACGCCTAGTGCTTAGTCATAGAGGTTTCTCTGACTCAGTAATTAATACTATGTTACAGGCTCAAAAATCTGTTTCTAGGAAGATATATTATCGAGTTTGGAAGTCTTATATTTCATGGTGTTTTTCTCATAAATTCTCCTGGCATTCTTCTAGAATTCCTAGAATTTTATAGTTTCTTCAGGATGGTTTAGATAAAGGTTTGTCTGCAAGTTCATTAAAGGGACAGATCTCTGCTCTTTCTGTTTTATTTCACAGAAAGATTGCTAAGCTTCCTGATATTCACTGTTTTGTACAGGCTTTTGAGCCATATCAAGCCTGTCATTAAATCAATCTCTCCTCCTTGGAGTCTTAATTTGTTTTTGAAGGCTTTACAGGCTCCTCTTTTTGAGCCTATGCATTCTTTGAACATTAAACTACTTTCTTGGAAAGTGATGTTCCTTTTGGCAATCTCTTCTGCTAGAAGAGTTTCCGAATTATCTGCTCTTTCTTATGAATCTCCTTTCTCCTACATTGGTGTATCCGGTCCATGGCTTCATCCTTACTTGTGGGATATTCTCAATCCCTACAGGAAGTGGCAAAGAGAGCACACAGCAGAGCAGTCCATATATCTCCCCTCAGGCTCCGCCCCCCCTACCTCAGATATTGACACTTACAAATCTACTTATTTATTTAAAATGGAGTATATTTGTTCCTTGATAAAAGAGCTGCTGATTATGTTGGATATTGAGGAAACTATTCCTCTTGATATTAAAACTAGTAAACATTTAAATTCTGTTTATAAACCTCCTGTGGTTACTCCAGAGGTTTTTCCAGTTCCTGATGCTATTTCTGATATGATTTCTAAGGAATGGAATAGGCCTGGTACTACTTTTATCCCTTCTTCAATGTTTAAAAAATTGTATCCTTTGCCAGCAGTTAGTTTGGAGTTTTGGGAAAAGATCCCCAGAGTTGATGGGCTATTTCTACTCTTGCCAAATGTACTACTATTCCTATGTAAGATAGTACTTCCTTTAAGGACCCTTTAGATAGGAAACTTGAATCTTATCTAAAGAAAAATTATTATATTATGGCTATCTTTTCAGGCCTGCTATTTCTATGGCTGATGTTGCAGCTGCATCAACTTTTTGGTTGGAAAGTTTAGCGCAACAGGAAATAGATCCTGATTTGTCTAGCATTGTTCGCTTGCTTCAACATGCTAATCATTTTATCTATGATGCCATTTTTGATGTAATCAAAATTGATGTTAAATTTCTATGGCTGATGTTGCAGCTGCATCAACTTTTTGGTTGGAAAGTTTAGCGCAACAGGGAATAGATCCTGATTTTTCTAGCATTGTTCGCTTGCTTCAACATGCTAATCATTTTATCTATGATGCCATTTTTGATATAATCAAAATTGATGTTAAATCTATGTCTTTAGCTGTTTTAGCTAGAAGAGCTTTGTGGCTCAAATATTGGAATACTGACATAGTATCTAAATCTAGATTACTATCTTTCTTTCCAAGGAAATAATTTATTTGGTTCTCAGTTGGATTCAATTATTTCAACTGTCACTGGGGGGAAGGGAGTTTTTTTACCTCAGGATAAAAGACCTAAGGGTAAATCCAAACCCAATCCTTCCCCCAAAGAATCTGGTTCCAATTGGAAACCTTCTTCAAGTTGGAATAAATCCAAGCCATTTAAGAAACCAAAGCCAGCCCCCAAGTCTGCATGAAGGTGCGGCCCTCATTCTAGCTCAGCTGGTAGGGGGGCAGATTAAGATTCTTCCAAAGTGTTTGGGCAGATTCTGTCCAAAATCAATGGATTCAGAGTATTGTCTCTCAAGGGTACCGAATAGGATTCAGAGTAAGACCTCCTGTGAGAAGATTTTTTTCTCTCACGTATCCCAGCAAATCCAGTAAAGTCTCAGGATTTTCTGAAGTGTGTTTCAGATCTGGAGCTTTCAGGGGTAATCTTACCAGTTCTGTTTCAGGAACAGGGTCTGGGGTTTTATTCAAATCTATTCATTGTCCCAAAGAGAGAAAATTCATTCAGGCCAGTTCTGGATCTGAACATTTTGAATCATTTTGTAAGAGTGCTAACTTTCAAAATGGTGACTATAAGAACTATTCTGCCTTTTGTTCAGCAAGGTCATTATATGTCCCTGATAGACTTACAGGATGCATATCTTCATATTCCGATTCATCCAGACCAGTTCCTGAGATTCTCTTTTCTAGACAAGCATTACCAATTTGTCGCTCTTCCATTTGGCCTAGCGACAGCTCCAAGAATCTTTTCAAAGGTTATCGGTGCCCTACTCTCTGTAATCCAAGAACGGGGTATTGCAGTGTTTCCTTATTTGGACGATATCTTGGTACTAGCTCAGTCTTTACATTCTGCAGAATCTCACACAAATCGACTAGTGTTGTTTCTTCAAAGACATGGTTGGAGGATCAATTTACCAAAAAGTTCTTTGATTCCTCAGACAAGGGTCACCTTTTTAGGTTTCCAGATAGATTCAGTGTCCATGACTCTGTCTCTAACAGACAAGAGACGATTAAAATTGGTTTCAGCTTGTTGGAACCTTCAGTCTCAATCATTCCTTACAGTAGCTGTGATCAAAACAGATGCAAGTCTTTCAGGTTGGGGAGCTGTCTGGGGATCTCTGACAGCACAAGGGGTTTGGAAAATTTAAGAGGCGAGGTTACCAATCAATATTTTAGATCTCCGTGCTATTTTCAGGGCTCTTCAGGTTTGTCCTCTGTTGAAGAGAGAACCGTTAATTTATTTTCAGACAGACAATATCACAACTGTGGCATATGTCAATCATCATGGTGGGCTATGAAAGAAGTATCTCGGATACTTTCTTGGGCGGAATTAAGCTCCTGTCTAATTTCTGCAGTTCATATCCCAGGTGTAGACAATTGGGAAGCAGATTATCTCAGCTGTCTGATGTGTTTTTTCAGATTGTTCAGATGTGGGGTCTTCCAGAAATATATCTGATTGCTTCCCATCTAAACAAGAAACTTCCCATGTACCTGTCCAGTTCCAGGGATCCTCAGGAGGAGGCGGTGGATGCGTTAGCAGTTCCTTGGTATTACCAACCTGCTTATATCTTCCCGCCTCAAGTTCTTTTTTCAAGAGTGATCTCCAAGATCATCATGGAACAATAGTTTGTGTTGCTGGTAGCTCCAGCATGGCCTCACAGGTTTTGGTATGCAGATCTTGTTCGAATGTCCAGTTGCCAACCATGGCCACTTCCTTTAAGACTAGACCTTCTGTCTCAAGGTCTGTTTTTCCATCAGGATCTCAAATCATTAAATTTGAAGGTATGGAAATTGAACGCCTAGTGCTTAGTCATAGAGGTTTCTCTGACTCAGTAATTAATACTATGTTACAGGCTCATAAATCTGTTTCTAGGAAGATATATTATTGAGTTTGGAAGTCTTATATTTCATGGTGTTTTTCTCATAAATTCTCCTGGCATTCGTCTAGAATTCCTAGAATTTTATAGTTTCTTCAGGATGGTTTAGATAAAGGTTTGTCTGCAAGTTCCTTAAAGGGACAGATCTCTGCTCTTTCTGTTTTATTTCACAGAAAGATTGCTAAGCTTCCTGATATTCACTGTTTTGTACAGGCTTTTGAGCCATATCAAGCCTGTCATTAAATCAATCTCTCCTCCTTGGAGTCTTAATTTGTTTTTGAAGGCTTTACAGGCTCCTCTTTTTGAGCCTATGCATTCTTTGAACATTAAACTACTTTCTTGGAAAGTGATGTTCCTTTTGGTAATCTCTTCTGCTAGAAGAGTTTCCGAATTATCTGCTCTTTCTTGTGAATCTCCTTTCTCCTACATTGGTGTATCCGGTCCATGGCTTCATCCTTACTTGTGGGATATTCTCAATCCCTACAGGAAGTGGCAAAGAGAGCACACAGCAGAGCAGTCCATATAGCTCCCCTCAGGCTCCGCCCCCCCCAGTCATTCTCTTTGCCGCTCTAACAAGTAGCATCTCCACGGGAGGGTAAAGAGTTTGTGGTGTTAGATTTGTAGTTTTTATTTCTTCTATCAAAAGTTTGTTATTTTAAAATAGTGCCGGCTTGTACTATTTACTCTGAAGCAGAAAGTGATGAAGATTTCTGCTGAGAGGAATATGATTTTAGCACCAGTAACTAAAATCCATTGCTGTTCCCACGCAGGACTGTTGAATACCGGAGAACTTCAGTTGGGGGGAACAGTTTGCAGGCTTAACTGCTTCAGGTATGATCAGTCATTTTTCTAACAAGACCAAGTAATGCTAAAAGACTGTCAGAAATCCCCTCAGGGATAGGTAAGCCATTTTTCTCAGACTCTATATAAAATGATGGCTTAAATTAGGGCTCAATGCTGGTTGACACTATTGTGGGCTTAATCGATTGCTTTATTAGCATGATTCAGTATGAATAGGGTTTTTTTGAGACTTTTAAAACACTTATGAGCTTTATTATGGCACCTGGCACTTATTTAGACACCTAACCTAGTCAAAAAGGCCCCACCACTCTGGAATCAAGAGGGAGGGGGCCTCTTTTTTGCACCTCAGTTGCACAGTTTGTTTTTGCTAGACAGTTCATGCAGCTTCACGTGGGGAGTCCAGAGACTTCAGAAAGGACTTCAGAGAGGCTTATTTCTTACTCAAATAATCCCTAAGGAAGGTAAAAGCCACAGTAGAGGCTGTGGCATTGTGCTGTAGTGTTTTTAACCGGTTAACTGCTGTTCTTAGCTCCGGTTTGGACATTAAGGAGTTAATTGGTCTGAAAATTTGTGTGCAATCTTTTCAAAGCATTAAGATAATGTGGTGAAAATTTCATTAAAATCGGATGTTTATTTGATGGTTATTTGATGTTTTAGTAATAAAGTGTGCACTTTTATTATTTAAAGACACAGTAACTTTTTTTTCAAAAATTATTTTTTATTGCATTGTAGTGCTGTCTAAGTCTGTCAAACATGTCTGACCCTTCAGATAGCCTTTGTTCTGTATGTTTAAAGGCCAAGGCGGTGCCCCCATTAAATTTATGTGTGAAGTGTGCTATAGCGTCCAAACAGCTTAAGGACCGTACAGTCACGCTTAAAGATGTAGCCCAGGATGATTCTTTAGCTGAAGGTAGTGAGGATAGTCCGCTATCCTCTCCTTCTGTGTCAACACCAGCTATGCCCGCGCAAGCGATGCCCAGTACATCTAGCGCACCAATTCCTATTACTTTGCAACAGTTAGCAGCAGTAATGGATAATTCTCTCGCAGCATTTTTATCCAAACTGCCAGCTTTTCCAAGGAAGCATGATAGCTCAGTTTTAAATACAGAAAATGAGCAAGCAGACGCAGCGGATAATTTATCTGTAGTACCCTCACATCAATCTGACTTGGCGGGGAGGGAGGGCCTGTCTGAGGGAGAAATTTCTGATACAGGAAAAGTTTCTCAGCAGGCAGAGCCAGATACCATAGCATTTAAATTTGTTAGAACACCTCTGCGCCCTGCTTAAGGAGGTCCTAGCTACACTTGATGATTGTGACCCTTTGGTGGTCCCACAAAAATTGTGTAAAATGGACAAATTCTTAGAGGTCCCAGTATACACTGATGCGTTTCCGATACCTAAGAGGGTGGCAGATATCGTGACTAGGGAGTGGGAGAGACCAGGTGTACTTTTTGTTCCCCCCCCCCTATATTTAAGAAAATGTTCCCCATTGTTGACCCCAGAAGGGACGCGTGGCAGACGGTCCCTAAGGTAGAGGGGGCAGTTTCAACACTAGCTAAGCGCACGACTATACCAATAGAAGACAGTTGCGCTTTCAAAGATCCTATGGATAAAAAATTAGAAGGTTTACTTAAGAAAATTTTTGTTCAACAAGGTTTTCTTCTTCAACCAATTTCTTGCATTATTCCTGTAACCACTGCAGCGGCTTTTTGGTTTGAGGAACTAGAAAACTCGCTCCAGAAGGAGACTTCTTATGATGAAGTCATGGACAGAATTCACGCCCTGAAGTTGGCTAATTCTTTCATTACAGATGCCGCTTTTCAGTTAGCTAAATTAGCGGCGAAAAATTCTGGTTTTGCAATCTTGGCGCGCAGATATCTTTGGCTAAAATCTTGGTCGGCGGATGTGTCGTCCAAAACAAAATTGCTTAGTATTCCTTTCAAAGGTAAGACCCTATTCGGGCCAGAGTTGAAAGAAATTATTTCAGATATCACTGGGGGAAAGGGCCATGCCCTTCCACAAGATAGACCTTTCAAAGCTAAAAATAAGTCTAATTTCTTTCATGTAATTAGCAAGAGTCCATGAGCTAGTGACGTATGGGATATACATTCCTACCAGGAGGGGCAAAGTTTCCCAAACCTCAAAATGCCTATAAATACACCCCTCACCACACCCACAATTCAGTTTTACAAACTTTGCCTCCGATGGAGGTGGTGAAGTAAGTTTGTGCTAGATTCTACGTTGATATGCGCTCCGCAGCAAGTTGGAGCCCGGTTTTCCTCTCAGCGTGCAGTGAATGTCAGAGGGATGTGAGGAGAGTATTGCCTATTTGAATGCAGTGATCTCCTTCTAAGGGGTCTATTTCATAGGTTCTCTGTTATCGGTCGTAGAGATTCATCTCTTACCTCCCTTTTCAGATCGACGATATACTCTTATATATACCATTACCTCTGCTGATTCTCGTTTCAGTACTGGTTTGGCTATCTGCTATATGTAGATGAGTGTCCTGGGGTAAGTAAGTCTTATTTTCTGTGACACTCCAAGCTATGGTTGGGCACTTTGTTTATAAAGTTCTAAATATATGTATTCAAACATTTATTTGCCTTGACTCAGAATGTTCAACTTTCCTTATTTTCAGACAGTCAGTTTCATATTTGGGATAATGCATTTTGATTTGACCATTTTTTCTTACCTTAAAATTTGACTTTTTCCCTGTGGGCTGTTAGGCTCGCGGGGGCTGAAAATGCTTCATTTTATTGCGTCATTCTTGGCGCGGACTTTTTTGGCGCAAAAATTCTATTTCCGTTTCCGGCGTCATACGTGTCGCCGGAAGTTGCGTCATTCTTTGACGTTATTTCGCGCCAAAAATGTCGGCGTTCCGGATGTGGCGTCATTTTTGGCGCCAAAAAGCATTTAGGCGCCAAATAATGTGGGCGTCTTATTTGGCGCGAAAAAATATGGGCGTCACTTTTGGCTCCACATTATTTAAGTCTCATTTTTTATTGCTTCTGGTTGCTAGAAGCTTGTTCTTTGGCATTCTTTCCCATTCCTGAAACTGTCATTTAAGGAATTTGATCAATTTTGCTTTATATGTTGTTTTTTCTCTTACATATTGCAAGATGTCTCACGTTGCATCTGAGCCAGAAGATACTACAGGAAAATCGCTGTCAAGTGCTGAATCTACCAAAGCTAAGTGTATCTGCTTCTTTACTTAAAGAAGTTCTAATTGCTTTAGAAATAGAGGATTCTGGTCCTCTTGATACTAATTCTAAACGTTTAGATAAGGTATTTAAAGCTCCTGTGGTTATTCCAGAAGTTTTTCCTGTTCCTAATGCTATTTCTGCAGTAATTTCCAAAGAATGGGATAATTTGGGTAATTCATTTACTCCTTCTAAACGTTTTAAGCAATTATATCCTGTGCCGTCTGACAGATTAGAATTTTGGGGACAAGATCCCTAAAGTTGATGGGGCTATTTCTACCCTTGCTAAACGTACTACTATTCCTACGTCAGATGGTACTTCGTTTAAGGATCCTCTAGATAGGAAAATTGAGTCCTTTCTAAGAAAAGCTTATCTGTGTTCAGGTAATCTTCTTAGACCTGCTATATCTTTGGCTGATGTTGCTGCAGCTTCAACTTTTTGGTTGGAAACTTTAGCGCAACAAGTAACACATCGTGATTCTCATGATATTATTATTCTTCTTCAGCATGCTAATAATTTTATCTGTGATGCCATTTTTGATATTATCAGAGTTGATGTCAGGTTTATGTCTCTAGCTATTTTAGCTAGAAGAGCTTTATGGCTTAAAACTTGGAATGCTGATATGGCTTCTAAATCAACTTTACTTTCCATTTCTTTCCAGGGTAACAAATTATTTGGTTCTCAGTTGGATTCCATTATTTCAACTGTTACTGGTGGGAAAGGAACTTTTTTACCACAGGATAAAAAATCTAAAGGTAAAAACAGGGCTAATAATCGTTTTCGTTCCTTTCGTTTCAACAAAGAACAAAAGCCTGATCCTTCATCCTCAGGAGCAGTTTCAGTTTGGAGACCATCTCCAGTCTGGAATAAATCCAAGCCAGCTAGAAAGGCAAAGCCTGCTTCTAAGTCCACATGAAGGTGCGGCCCTCGTTCCAGCTCAGCTGGTAGGGGGCAGGTTACGTTTTTTCAAGGAAATTTGGATCAATTCTGTTCACAATCTTTGGATTCAGAGCATTGTTTCAGAAGGGTACAGAATTGGTTTCAAGTTGAGACCTCCTGCAAAGAGATTTTTTCTTTCCCGTGTCCCAGTAAATCCAGTAAAAGCTCAAGCATTTCTGAAATGTGTTTCAGATCTAGAGTTGACTGGAGTAATTATGCCAGTTCCAGTTCCGGAACAGGGGATGGGGTTTTATTCAAATCTCTTCATTGTACCAAAGAAGGAGAATTCTTTCAGACCAGTTCTGGATCTAAAAATATTGAATCGTTATGTAAGGATACCAACGTTCAAGATGGTAACTGTAAGGACTATCTTACCTTTTGTTCAGCAAGGGAATTATATGTCCACGATAGATTTACAGGATGCATATCTGCATATTCCGATTCATCCAGATCATTATCAGTTCCTGAGATTCTCGTTTCTGGACAAGCATTACCAATTTGTGGCTCTGCCGTTTGGCCTAGCTACAGCTCCAAGAATTTTTACAAAGGTTCTCGGTGCCCTGCTGTCTGTAATCAGAGAACAGGGTATTGTGGTATTTCCTTATTTGGACGATATCTTGGTACTTGCTCAGTCTTTACATTTAGCAGAATCTCATACGAATCAACTTGTGTTGTTTCTTCAAGATCATGGTTGGAGGATCAATTTACCAAAAAGTTCTTTGATTCCTCAGACAAGGGTAACCTTTCTGGGTTTCCAGATGGATTCAGTGTCCATGACTCTGTCTTTAACAGACAAGAGACGTCTAAAGTTGATTACAGCTTGTCGAAACCTTCAGTCACAATCATTCCCTTCGGTAGCCTTATGCATGGAAATTCTAGGTCTTATGACTGCTGCATCGGACGCGATCCCCTTTGCTCGTTTTCACATGCGACCTCTTCAGCTCTGTATGTTGAAGCAATGGTGCAAGGATTACACGAAGATATCTCAATTAATATCTTTAAAACCGATTGTTCGACACTCTCTAACATGGTGGACAGATCACCATCGTTTAATTCAGGGGGCTTCTTTTGTGCTTCCGACCTGGACTGTAATTTCAACAGATGCAAGTCTCACAGGTTGGGGAGCTGTGTGGGGATCTCTGACGGCACAAGGAGTTTGGGAATCTCAGGAGGTGAGATTACCGATCAATATTTTGGAACTCCGTGCAATTTTCAGAGCTCTTCAGTTTTGGCCTCTTCTGAAGAGAGAATCGTTCATTTGTTTTCAGACAGACAATGTCACAACTGTGGCATACATCAATCATCAAGGAGGGACTCACAGTCCTCTGGCTATGAAAGAAGTATCTCGAATTTTGGTTTGGGCGGAATCCAGCTCCTGTCTAATCTCTGCGGTTCATATCCCAGGTGTAGACAATTGGGAAGCGGATTATCTCAGTCGCCAAACGTTGCATCCGGGCGAATGGTCTCTTCACCCAGAGGTATTTCTTCAGATTGTTCAAATGTGGGAACTTCCAGAAATAGATCTGATGGCGTCCCATCTAAACAAGAAACTTCCCAGGTATCTGTCCAGATCCCGGGATCCTCAGGCGGAGGCAGTGGATGCATTATCACTTCCTTGGAAGTATCATCCTGCCTATATCTTTCCGCCTCTAGTTCTTCTTCCAAGAGTAATCTCCAAGATTCTGAAGGAATGTTTGTTTGTTCTGCTGGTAGCTCCGGCATGGCCTCACAGGTTTTGGTATGCGGATCTTGTCCGGATGGCCTCTTGCCAACCGTGGACTCTTCCGTTAAGACCAGACCTTCTGTCACAAGGCCCTTTTTTCCATCAGGATCTGAAATCCTTAAATTTAAAGGTATGGAGATTGAACGCTTGATTCTTGGTCAAAGAGGTTTCTCTGACTCCGTGATTAATACTATGTTACAGGCTCGTAAATCTGTATCTCGAGAGATATATTATAGAGTCTGGAAGACTTATATTTCTTGGTGTCTTTCTCATCATTTTTCTTGGCATTCTTTTAGAATACCGAGAATTTTACAGTTTCTTCAGGATGGTTTAGATAAGGGTTTGTCCGCAAGTTCTTTGAAAGGACAAATCTCTGCTCTTTCTGTTCTTTTTCACAGAAAGATTGCTATTCTTCCTGATATTCATTGTTTTGTACAAGCTTTGGTTCGTATAAAACCTGTCATTAAGTCAATTTCTCCTCCTTGGAGTTTGAATTTGGTTCTGGGAGCTCTTCAAGCTCCTCCGTTTGAACCTATGCATTCATTGGACATTAAATTACTTTCTTGGAAAGTTTTGTTCCTTTTGGCCATCTCTTCTGCTAGAAGAGTTTCTGAATTATCTGCTCTTTCTTGTGAGTCTCCTTTTCTGATTTTTCATCAGGATAAGGCGGTGTTGCGAACTTCTTTTGAATTTTTACCTAAAGTTGTGAATTCCAACAACATTAGTAGAGAAATTGTGGTTCCTTCATTATGTCCTAATCCTAAGAATTCTAAGGAGAAATCGTTGCATTCTTTGGATGTTGTTAGAGCTTTGAAATATTATGTTGAAGCTACGAAATCTTTCCGTAAGACTTCTAGTCTATTTGTTATCTTTTCCGGTTCTAGGAAAGGCCAGAAAGCTTCTGCCATTTCTTTGGCATCTTGGTTGAAATCTTTAATTCATCTTGCCTATGTTGAGTCGGGTAAAATTCCGCCTCAGAGAATTACAGCTCATTCTACTAGGTCAGTATCTACTTCCTGGGCGTTTAGGAATGAAGCTTCGGTTGACCAGATCTGCAAAGCAGCAACTTGGTCCTCTTTGCATACTTTTACTAAATTCTACCATTTTGATGTATTTTCTTCTTCTGAAGCAGTTTTTGGTAGAAAAGTACTTCAGGCAGCGGTTTCAGTTTGAATCTTCTGCTTCTGTTTTTCGTTAAACTTTATTTTGGGTGTGGATTATTTTCAGCAGGAATTGGCTGTCTTTATTTTATCCCTCCCTCTCTAGTGACTCTTGTGTGGAAAGATCCACATCTTGGGTAGTCATTATCCCATACGTCACTAGCTCATGGACTCTTGCTAATTACATGAAAGAAAACATAATTTATGTAAGAACTTACCTGATAAATTCATTTCTTTCATATTAGCAAGAGTCCATGAGGCCCGCCCTTTTTTTGTGGTGGTTATGATTTTGTATAAAGCACAATTATTCCAATTCCTTATTTTATATGCTTTCGCACTTTTTTATCACCCCACTTCTTGGCTATTCGTTAAACTGAATTGTGGGTGTGGTGAGGGGTGTATTTATAGGCATTTTGAGGTTTGGGAAACTTTGCCCCTCCTGGTAGGAATGTATATCCCATACGTCACTAGCTCATGGACTCTTGCTAATATGAAAGAAATGAATTTATCAGGTAAGTTCTTACATAAATTATGTTTTTCGTATCTTTCGCAATTTCAGGAACGGACCTGCTTCTACCTCTACAGCCACTAGGCAAGAGGGTAACTCATCCCAGCCCAAACCAGCATGGAAACCATTGCAAGGCTGGAACAAGGGTAAACAGGCCAAGAAGCCTGCTGCTGCTACCAAGACAGCATGAAAGGGTAGCCCCCGATCCGGGACCGGATCTAGTAGGGGGCAGACTTTCTCTCTTTGCTCAGGCTTGGGCAAGAGATGTTGCGGACCCCTGGGCGCTAGAAATTGTCTCTCAGGGGTATCTTCTGGAATTCAAGGACCTTCCTCCAAGGGGAAGGTTCCACATGTCTTGCTTATCTTTAGACCAGATAAAGAGACAGGCATTCTTACATTGCGTAGAAGACCTTCTAAAAATGGGAGTGATACACCCAGTTCCAACAGCAGAACAAGGACTGGGTTTTTACTCAAACCTGTTTGTAGTTCCCAAAAAGGAAGGAACTTTCAGGCCAATCCTGGATTTAAAAATCCTAAACAAATTCCTCAGAGTTCCATCATTCAAAATGGAAACCATTCGGACAATTTTACCAATGATCCAGGAGGGTCAATATATGACTACCGTGGACTTAAAGGATGCGTACCTGCATATTCCTATCCACAAAGATCACCATCAGTTCCTGAGGTTCGCCTTTCTGGACAAGCATTACCAATTTGTAGCCCTTCCCTTCGGATTAGCCACTGCTCCCAGAATTTTCATAAAGGTGCTAGGGTCCCTTCTAGCGGTGCTAAGACCAAGGGGCATTGAAGTAGCACCTTACCTAGACGACATCTTAATACAAGCGTCGTCCTTTCACAAAGCAAAGGCTCATACGGACATTGTTCTAGTTCACGGGTAGAAGGTGAACATAGAAAAGAGTTCTCTGTCCCCGTTCACAAGGGTTCCCTTCCTGGGAACAATAATAGACTCGGTAGAAATGAAGATCTTTCTGACGGAGGTCAGGAAGTTAAAACTTTTGAACACTTGTCGAGTTCTTCATGCCATTCCTCAACCCTCCGTATCTCAGTGCATGGAGGTAATAGGACTAATGGTTGCGGCAATGGACGTGGTTCCTTTTGCTCGAATTCATTTAAGACCACTGCAACTGTGCATGCTCAAACAGTGGAATGGGGATTATGCAGATTTGTCTCCCCAGATACAAATGGACCAGAAAACCAGAGACTCACTCCTCTGGTGGTTTTTCTCAGGATCACCTGTCTCAGGGAATGAGTTTCCGAAGACCGGAGTAGATCATTGTCACGACCGACGCCAGCCTCTTAGGCTGGGGTGCGGTCTGGGAGTCCCTGAAAGCTCAGGGTCTATGGTCTCAGGAAGAATCTCTTCTCCCGATAAACATTTTGGAATTGAGAGCGATATTCAATGCGCTCCAGGCCTGGCCTCATCTAGCGGAGGCCAAATTCATCAGATTTCAGTCGGACAACATGACGACTGTAGCGTACATAAATCATCAGGGAGGAACAAAGAGTTCCCTGGCGATGAGGGAGGTATCCAAGATCATCAAATGGGCAGAGGATCACTCCTGCCATCTATCAGCAATTCACATCCCAGGAGTGGACAACTGGGAAGGGGATTATCTGAGTCGTCAGACTTTCCATCCTGGGGAGTGGGAACTTCACCCGGAGGTTATGGGGCCTTCCAGATCTGGATCTGATGGCGTCACGTCAGAACTCCAAAGTTCCACGTTACGAGTCCAGGTCCAGGGATCCCAAGGCGACATTGGTAGATGCCTTAGTGGCGCCTTGGTCGTTCAATATAGCTTATGTCTTTCCACCGTTTCCTCTTCTCCCCCGGCTAGTAGCCAGGATCAAACAGGAGAAGGCTTCGGTAATTCTCATAGCTCCTGCGTGGCCACGCAGGACTTGGTATGCAGACCTGGTGAATATGTCATTGGTTCCACCATGGAAGCTACCTTTGAGGCAGGACCTTCTAATCCAAGGTCCATTCAAACATCCAAACCTAGTTTCTCTGCAACTGACTGCTTGGAGATTGAACGCTTGATTCTAGCTAAGCGTGGGTTTTCGGAATCAGTTATAGATACTCTGATCCAGGCTAGAAAGCCTGTCACCAGGAAAATTTACCATAAGATATGGCGGAAATATCTTTGCTGGTGCGAATCCAAGGGTTACTCATGGAGTAAGATTAGGATTCCAAGGTTACTATCTTTTCTCCAAGAAGGATTGGAGAAAGGTCTGTCAGCTAGTTCCTTAAAAGGACAGATATCTGCTCTGTCTGTTTTGTTACACAAGCGTCTGGCAGCTGTGCCAGATGTTCAGGCGTTTGTACAGGCTTTAGTCAGAATCAAGCCTGTCTACAGACCTGTGGCTCCTCCATGGAGTCTAAATTTAGTTCTTTTAGTTCTTCAAGGGGTTCCGTTTGAACCTCTACATTCCATAGATATTAAGTTACTATCTTGGAAAGTTTTATTTTTGGTAGCTATTTCTTCTGCTAGAAGAGTTTCTGAATTGTCTGCTTTGCAGTGTAATTCACCCTATCTGGTGTTCCATACAGATAAGGTCGTTTTACGTACCAAACCTGGTTTTCGTCCAAAAGTGGTTTCCAATAAGAATATTAACCAGGAAATAGTTGTTCCTTCTCTGTGTCCTAATCCAGTTTCTAACAAGGAACGTCTGTTACACAATCTTGATGTGGTTCGTGCTTTGAAGTTTTATCTAAAAGAAACTAAAGACTTCAGACAAACATCGTCCTTGTTTGTCGTCTATTCTGGCAAGAGGAGAGGTCAAAAAGCGACTGCGACCTCTCTGTCTTTCTGGCTGAAAAGCATCATCCGATTGACTTATGAGACTGCTGGAAGGCAGCCTCCTGAACGAATTACAGCTCACTCTGCTAGAGCTGTGGCTTCCACATGGGCTTTCAAGAATGAGGCTTCTGTTGAACAGATCTGTAAGGCAGCGACTTGGTCTTCACTTGCCAAAATTTACAAATTCGATACTTTTGCTTTTTCAGAGGCTATTTTTGGGAGAAAGGTTTTGCAAGCAGTGGTGCCTTCCGTTTAGGTTACCTGACTTGTTCCCTCCCTTCATCCGTGTCCTAAAGCTTTGGTATTGGTTCCCACAAGTAAGGTTGAAGCCATGGACCGGATACACCAATGTAGGAGAAAACAGAATTTGTTTACCTGATAAATTTCTTTCTCCTACGGTGTATCTGGTCCACGGCCCACCCTGGCATTTTGGTCAGGTTTAAATTTATTTATGTAAACTACAGTCACCACTGCACCCTATGGTTCTCCTTTTTCCCCTAACTGTCGGTCGAATGACTGGGGGGGCAGAGCCTGAGGGGAGCTATATGGACAGCTCTGCTGTGTGCTCTCTTTGCCACTTCCTGTAGGGATTGAGAATATCCCACAAGTAAGGATGAAGCCGTGGACCGGATACACCGTAGGAGAAAGAAATTTATCAGGTAAACATAAATTCTGTTTTTTTTATTTTCCATCAGGATAACGCAGTGTTACGGACTACATTTAAATTTCTTCCTAAGGTTGTGAATTCTAACAACATTAATAGAAAAATTGTTGTTCCTTCTTTGTGTCCTAATCCTAAGAATTCTTTGGAGAGATCCTTAAATTCTTTGGATGTTAGAGCTTTGAAATATTATGTTGAAGCTACTAAAGATTTCAGGAAAACTTCTAGTCTATTTGTTGTCTTTTCTGGTTCTAGGAAAGGTCAGAAGCTTCTGCCATTTCCTTGGCATCTTGGTTAAAGCTTTTGATTCACCAGGCTTATTTGGAGTCGGATCAGGCCCCACCTCAGAGAATTACAGCTCATTCTACTAGATCAGTCTCCACTTCATGGGCTTTTAAGAATGAAGCTTCAGTTGATCAGATTTGCAAAGCAGCAACTTGGTCTTCTTTGCATACATTTACTAAATTATACCGTTTTGATGTATTTGCTTCCTCGGAAGCACTTTTTGATAGAAAAGTTCTTCAGGCAGCTGTTTCCATTTTATTCCTCTGCTTATGTTTTAAGTTTTTTCTTTTCATTTATGAGAATAAACTTTTTGGGTTGTGGATTAATTTTTTCAGCGGAAAATGGCTGTTATTATTTTTATCCCTCCCTCTCTAGTAACTCTTCTGTGGAGTTCCACATCTTGGGTATTACTATCCCATACGTCACTAGCTCATGGACTCTTGCCAATTACATGAAAGAAAACATAATTTATGTAAGAACTTACCTGATAAATTCATTTCTTTCATATGGTGGTTATGATTTTTTGTATAAAGCACAATTATTTCCAAATTCCTTTTTTTTATGCTTTTTACTCCTTTCTTTATCAGCCCACTACTTGGCTATTCGTTAAACTGAATTGTGGGTGTGGTGAGGGATGTATTTATAGGCATTTTGAGGTTTGGGAAACTTTGCCCCTCCTGCCATAATGAGTTACAAGACAGAATCCTATCAATCATAGGAGTAGGCGGAACTTCCAGTTCACCAGAGCTTTAAATTAATTAAACACCGGCAGCCCGCTGCCTTTGAGAAAGCCTTAAAGGGACACTGAACCCAATTTTTTTTTTTCATGATTCAGATAGAGCATGACATTTTAAGCAACTTTCTAATTTACTCCTATTATCAAATTTTCTTCATTCTCTTGGTATCTTTATTTGAAATGCAAGAATGTAAGTTTAGATGCCGGACAATTTTTGGTGAACCACCTGGGTTGTTCTTGCTGATTGGTGGATAAATTTATCCACCAATAAAAAAAGTGCTGTCCAGTTTTCTGAACCAAAAAAAGCTTAGATGTCTTCTTTTTCAAATAAAGATAGCAAGAGAACGAAGAAAAATTGATAATAGGAGTAAATTAGAAAGTTGCTTAAAATTGCATGCTCTATCTGAATTCCGAAAGAAAAAAATTGGTTTCAGTGTCCCTTTAAGGGACAAAATGTGTCAGCAGTCCGGACGCTATTTTTTAATTCAAACTCTGTTTCTCCTTGAGCCTACCAGTACGCTTTATTAATCTAACCACTAGTATACTATTACTTGTTTTGTGATGCTCAATATGGGCAAGGCAATTTAGCTTAAGTTATTAGAGTAACGGTCGGATTAGTAAACCCAGAATACATGCTTAGCTGTCACATACTTTGATCTTACGGACAATAGATTGAGGGTACACATATACAAGTATTTGGTAATTGTATTACAACCCCTGGAAATCCAATACTGTGTCAATACCTTTATATTTATGAGAGGATCTAGTAACTATAGGATCTATCCAGTGATGAAAATAGTCAAGCAGGACACTGAAACCTATATTATAGTTTGATCTAAGAATATATTTGTCCGTAGACTATCATGTTGCAACAACTATAAGGGCACAATACGGCACAATTAACAGACTTAGTTTATGGTATAGATAAGGTGCCATACAGTATGATTGCAAGGGTAATCCTAATGTATTATATACCAATCCTTCTAAGTACATAGCTCACTGGGAATAGTTACTGTGCACCATAATTGGGGTAGCCCACATTATATGTTAATGTGAACTGCAACAGTGTAGCACTAGTATTGAAATATACTTTTAGATCGCCATATATTAGATTCATATGAGGTCGACTAATGTTGAGAGATTATAATAATTCACCACTGAATCAGTAAACCCAGTGTGCTCAATATTTATTCAAGTGTTTACAGAGTGTCACGACACACCATTAATAACCAGTAATATTAATATGGTCTCTAGAAGTACTGGGGAATTGTGTTATTTCCACCACTAGTGTAAGTGTTTTGCCTGACTGCATTTGGAGAGATATTTAAGAACCACAATTTATTCAGGGAACTTATTAATGGCCAAATATCATAACGTAGGTAGTCTAGATACTACTTACCATTTACATCAAGTTACTAGCAATGCAGTCATGTTACTAGCAAGCACGTCACCAACAGTTATGAGGTATTTGTGCTCCTACAATATATTCCTCATTTGTGGATGCTAGAGGACAGTGTGACACAGGAACAAAATCGAATCACTACTCCTTATTTCAGCAGTCTAAGCACAATATATCTGGTCCAATCTAGCCAAGTGTGATACAAGAGTGGAAATTGACGTCAATATTAGAGTACCTATAAGTGCACAAACATTACACACCTACACCTGATAAACACCATTGTATCATACTACATAGTCAGATTTTGACCCATTAATAAGCATGCAGTGCTAGCACTACAACAGAGAATTAGAGAGACATATACAACAAAAGGTGAATTGAAATCACCTACTACACATAATCATCAAACATCAGGAGTCACTTTTCCAACCCAACTTAGAGTAGATTTACTCTGCCCAATCACGTAAACAACAGATATTGATTATGTGTGCTTAAAAGAAATTAAGAGCCAACACGAGGATATACAAGAAGATAGTGTGACACACTATTTGGAGTCCACTGTGTTACCCTAGAAATCTAGACATAAGCACGACATATTACAGTCTCAATATAGACACAGTGAGAAGTAATAGAACTAGTAGACTATTACACTTTACCGAGTGGGAACTACATTGCACAATCATTTATATAAGCAAGCGAGTTAGGCTCCTATAAGTGATGTGAAGATTATCTTCTACATAAGGCCTTAATTTCATAATATACATCACTTCCTATTTCCATACTATTGAGGAGTAACCTCACAGAGTTCTATTTTAACTGTATGTGTGTAAGTTCTGTCGGCAATTATTTTAATATATTCAATAAAAAAATTATTTTAACCAGAAATCTGCTTATTCACAAGTCTGGGCATAGCGTGCTAAGTGTATTCTTTTTTGTGGATATCCCTTTATCCACATTTCTTTGCTCACTCAGAGTTATATTTCTAGACTGAGTAGTCACACTGTGGCTGGGAGTGTACCGCTAGTTATACTGGTATTCGTAACATATATTGTTAATTGCATCTTTAAGTTGCAACCTCCAAATCTCTGGCTTGCTAATACTTCTATTGCAATCAGCTACAGTATGTCTATAAGCCCTCCGTTAACTAGCACATAATACCCAGCAAAGGCTGAAATTCTTTTAAGTTAATTTGCAAAAATATCATGATTCAGATAGAGCAAGCAATTTTAAACAACTTTCTACTATACTTCTATTATCTGATTTGCTTCATTTTCTTGATATCCTTTGCTGAAAAGCATATCTAGATAGGCTCGGTAGCTGCTAATTGGTGGCTGCACATAGATGCCTCGTGTGATTTGCTCACCTTTGTTCATTGCTATTTCTTCAACAAAAGATATCTAAAGAATGAAACAAATGAGATAATAGAAGTAAATTGGAATGTTGTTTAAAATTGTATGATCTATCTGGATCATGAAAGAAATTTTTTGGGTTTAATGTCCTGTTATGGTATAACCCGGATATCGAGGGTTAATACCAGATGAAAGATGCCCTTAATACGGGAATAGCAACACACAAACTCAGTTAATTCACCGAACGGGGAAAATACATGAAATCCTTCTCTCCTGAAACAGGCAAAAGAATAATCCCAAGTAGCAATTCCCCCCAAACACAAGACCAAGCTCCGTCTTGAGGGTAAAACAGGAATCTCATGTATTGAGGGCTACATGCCCGGTATTTAAGCAGGTCTCCCACCTGGTACCAGTAAACCCCTCCTCTCTATCCTGGAGATTATTGGGAAGAAATCCAATTATCTCCATGGATAGAGGAAAAACGCCCTTTCTCCAACATAGGTGTGTCCGGTCCACGGCGTCATCCTTACTTGTGGGATATTCTCTTCCCCAACAGGAAATGGCAAAGAGCCCAGCAAAGCTGGTCACATGATCCCTCCTAGGCTCCGCCTACCCCAGTCATTCTCTTTGCCGTTGCACAGGCAACATCTCCACGGAGATGGCTAAGAGTTTTTTGGTGTTTAAATGTAGTTTTTATTCTTCAATCAAGTGTTTGTTATTTTAAAATAGTGCTGGTATGTACTATTTACTCTGAAACAGAAAAGAGAAGAAGGAAGATGATTTTAGCAAACGTTACTAAAATCGATTGCTGTTTCCACACAGGACTGTTGAGATGAAGTAACTTCAGTTGGGGGAAGCAGTTGGCAGACTTTTCTGCCTGAGGTATGACTGGCCACATTTCTAACAAGACTTTGTAATGCTGGAAGGCTGTCATTTTCCCTATGGGGACCGGTAAGCCATTTTCTTAGATTAAGTAAAAGAATAAAGGGCTTTATAAGGGCTTAAAAAACTGGTAGACATTTTTCTGGGCTAAAACGATTACTTTGCTAAGCATATTTGGCAGATTATAACTCTTTATAGTTATTATAATCTTGGGGATTGTTGTTAAAAAACGGCAGGCACTGTATGGACACCTTTTTCAGATGGGGGCCTTCTCTAGTCATAGGCAGAGCCTCATTTTCGCGCCACTAATGCGCAGTTGTTTTTGGAAAGCAAGGCATGCAGATGCATGTGTGAGGAGCTAAGAACCACTGAAAAAGCTTATAGAAGGCGTCATTTGGTATCGTATTCCCCTCTGGGCTTGGTTGGGTCTCAGCAAAGCAGATACCTGGGACTGTATAGGGGTTAAATGTAAAAAACGGCTCCGGTTCCGTTATTTTAAGGGTTAAAGCTTTCAAATTTGGTGTGCAATACTTTTAAGGCTTTAAGACACTGTGGTGAAATTTTGGTGAATTTTGAACAATTGCTTCATGCTTTTTCGCATATTCAGTAATAAAGTGTGTTCTGTTTAAAATTTAAAGTGACAGTAACGGTTTTATTTTAAAACGTTTTTTGTGCTTTGTTGACAAGTTTAAGCCTGTTTAACATGTCTGAACCATCAGATAAGCGATGTTCTATATGTATGAAAGCCAATGTGTCTCCCCATTTAAATATATGTGATAATTGTGACATAGTGTCCAAACAAAGTAGGGACAATGATGCCACAGATAATAATATTGCCCAAGATGATTCTTCAGATGAGGGGAGTAAGCATGGTACTGCATCATCCCCTTCTGTGTCTACACCAGTTTTGCCCACACAAGAGGCCCCTAGTACATCTAGTGCGCCAATACTTATTACCATGCAACAATTAACGGCTGTTATGGATAATTCTATTGCAAATATTTTATCTAAAATGCCTACTTATCAGAGAAAGCGCGATTGCTCTGTTTTAAACACTGAAGAGCAAGAGGACGCTGATGATAACGTTTCTGACATACCCTCACACCAATCTGAGGGGCCAGGAGGGAGGTTTTGTCAGAGGGAGAAATTTCAGATTCAGGAAAATTTCTCAACAAGCTGAACCTGATGTTGTAACATTTAAATTTAAATTAGAACATCTCCGCGCACTGCTTAAGGAGGTATTATCTACTCTGGATGATTGTGACAATTTGGTCATTCCAGAGAAATTATGTAAGATGGACAAGTTCCTAGAGGTTCCGGTGCCCCCCGATGCTTTTCCTATACCCAAGCGGGTGGCTGACATAGTAAATAAGGAATGGGAAAGGCCCGGCATACCTTTTGTTCCTCCCCCTATATTTAAGAAATTATTTCCTATAGTCGACCCCAGAAAGGACTTAGGGCAGACAGTCCCTAAGGTCGAGGGGGCGGTCTCTACTCTAAACAAACGCACTACTATACCCATAGAAGATAGTTGTGCTTTCAAAGATCCTATGGATAAAAAAATAGAGGGTTTGCTTAAAAAGATGTTTGTTCAGCAAGGTTACCTTCTACAACCAATTTCATTGCATTGTTCCTGTCACTACGGCAGCGTGTTTCTGGTTCGAAGAACTAGAAAAGTCGCTCAATAAAGAATCTTCGTATGAGGAGGTTATGGACAGAGTTCAAGCACTTAAATTGGCTAACTCTTTTATTCTAGATGCCGCTTTGCAATTAGCTAGATTAGCGGCGAAAAATTCAGGGTTCGCTATCGTGGCGCGCAGAGCGCTTTGGCTAAAGTCTTGGTCAGCGGATGTGTCTTCCAAGACAAAATTGCTTAACATCCCTTTCAAGGGTAAAACACTGTTTGGTCCTGATTTGAAAGAGATTATTTCAGACATCACCGGGGGAAAGGGCCACGCCCTTCCTCAGGATAGGTCTTTTAAGGCTAGAAATAAGCCTAATTTTCGTCCCTTTCGCAGAAACGGACCAGCCTCTACTTCTACATCCTCTAAGCAAGAGGGTAATACTTCTCAACCCAAACCAGCCTGGAGACCGATGCAAGGCTGGAACAAGGGTAAGCAGGCCAAGAAGCCTGCCACTGCTACCAAAACAGCATGAAGGGATGGCCCCCGATCCGGGACCGGATCTGGTGGGGGGCAGACTTTCTCTCTTTGCTCAGGCCTGGGCAAGAGATGTTCAGGATCCTTGGGCACTAGAAATAGTTTCTCAAGGTTATCTCCTGGGAATTCAAGGAACTACCCCCCAAGGGGAAGGTTCCACAGGTCTCAATTATCTTCAACCAAATAAAAAGACAGGCATTCTTACATTGTGTAGAAGACCTGTTAAAGATGGGAGTAATTCATCCAGTTCCAATAGGAGAACAAGGGATGGGGTTTTACTCCAACCTGTTCATAGTTCCCAAAAAAGAGGGAACATTCAGACCAATTTTAGATCTCAAGATCCTAAACAATTTTCTCAGGGTTCCATCGTTCAAAATGGAAACCATTCGAACGATCCTTCCTACCATCCAGGAAGGTTAATTTATGACCACGGTGGATTTAAAGGATGCGTACCTACATATTCCTATCCACAAGGAACATCATCAGTTCCTAAGGTTCGCTTTTCTGGACAAGCATTACCAGTTTGTGGCACTTCCATTTGGATTAGCCACTGCTCCGAGAATTTTCACAAAGGTACTAGGGTCCCTTCTAGCGGTTCTAAGACCAAGGGGCATTGCAGTAGTACCGTACTTGGACGACATCCTGATTCAAGCGTCGTCTCTGTCAAAAGCAAAGGCTCATACGGATATCGTCCTAGCCTTTCTCAGATCTCACGGATGGAAAGTGAACATAGAAAAAGTTCTCTTTCCCCGTCAACAAGAGTTCCCTTCTTGGGAACAATAATAGACTCCTTAGAAATGAGGATTTTTCTGACAGAGGTCAGAAAATCAAAACTTCTAAGCTCTTGTCAAGTACTTAATTCTGTTCTTCGTCCTTCCATAGCGCAGTGCATGGAAGTAATAGGATTGATGGTTGCAGCAATGGACATAGTTCCTTTCTCCAACATAGGTGTGTCCGGTCCACGGCGTCATCCTTACTTGTGGGATATTCTCTTCCCCAACAGGAAATGGCAAAGAGCCCAGCAAAGCTGGTCACATGATCCCTCCTAGGCTCCGCCTACCCCAGTCATTCTCTTTGCCGTTGTACAGGCAACATCTCCACGGAGATGGCTTAGAGTTTTTTAGTGTTTAACTGTAGTTTTTCATTATTCAATCAAGAGTTTGTTATTTTCAAATAGTGCTGGTACGTACTATTTACTCAGAAACAGAAAAGAGATGAAGAATTCTGTTTGTATGAGGAAAATGATTTTAGCAACCGTAACTAAAATCCATGGCTGTTCCACACAGGACTGTTGAGAGCAATTAACTTCAGTTGGGGGAACAGTTTGCAGTCCTTTGCTGCTTGAGGTATGACACATTCTAACAAGACGATGTAATGCTGGAAGCTGTCATTTTCCCTATGGGATCCGGTAAGCCATGTTTATTACGATTGTAAATAAGGGCTTCACAAGGGCTTATTTAGACTGTAGACCTTTTTTGGGCTAAATCGATTGAATTAACACTTATTTAGCCTTGAGGAATCATTTATTCTGGGTATTTTTGATATGATAATATCGGCAGGCACTGTTTTAGACACCTTATTCTTAGGGGCTTTCCCAAAGCATAGGCAGAGTCTCATTTTCGCGCCGGTGTTGCGCACTTGTTTTTGAGAGGCATGGCATGCAGTCGCATGTGAGAGGAGCTCTGATACTTATAAAAGACTTCTGAAGGCGTCATTTGGTATCGTATTCCCCATTGGGTTTGGTTGGGTCCTCAGCAAAGCAGATACCAGGGACTGTAAAAGGGGGTTAAAGCTTAAAACGGCTCCGGTTCCGTTATTTTAAGGGTTAAAGCTTCCAAAATTGGTGTGCAATATTTTCAAGCTTTAAGACACTGTGGTGAAAGTTTGGTGAATTTTGAACAATTCCTTCATGTTTTTTCGCAATTGCAGTAATAAAGTGTGTTCAGTTTAAAATTTAAAGTGACAGTAACGGTTTTATTTCAAAACGTTTTTTTGTACTTTCTTATCAAGTTTATGCCTGTTTAACATGTCTGAACTACCAGATAGACTGTGTTCTGAATGTGGGGAAGCCAGAATTCCTATTCATTTAAATAATGTGATTTATGTGATAATGACAATGATGCCCAAGATGATTCCTCAAGTGAGGGGAGTAAGCATGGTACTGCATCATTCCCTCCTTCGTCTACACGAGTCTTGCCCACATCAGGAGGCCCCTAGTACATCTAGCGCGCCAATACTCCTTACTATGCAACAATTAACGGCTGTAATGGATAATTCTGTCAAAAACATTTTAGCCAAAATGAACCCTTGACAGCGTAAGCGTGGATGCTCTGTTGTAGTTACTGAAGAGCATGACGACGCTGATATTAATATCTCTGAAGGGCCCCTAACCCAATCTGAGGGGGCCAGGGAGGTTTTGTCTGAGGGAGAAATTACTGATTTAGGGAACATTTATCAGCAGGCTGAATCTGATGTGATTACATTTTAAATTTAAATTGGAACATCTCGCATTTTGCTTAAGGAGGTATTATCCACTCTGGATGATTGTGAAAATTTGGTCATCCCAGAGAAACTATGTAAAATGGACAAGTTCCTAGAGGTGCCGGGGCTCCCAGAAGCTTTTCCTATACCCAAGCGGGGTGGCGGACATTGTTATTAAAGAATGGGAAAGGCCCGGTATTCCTTTCGTCCCTCCCCCCATATTTAAAAAATTGTTTCTATGGTCGACCCCAGAAAGGACTTATGGCAGTCAGTCCCCCAAGGTCGAGGGAGCGGTTTCTACTTTAAACAAACGCACCACTATTCCCATAGAGGTTAGTTGTGCTTTCAAAGATCCTATGGGATAAAAAAATTAGAAGGTTTGCTTAAAAAGATGTTTGTTCAGCAGGGTTACCTTCTACAACCCATTTCATGCATTGTCCCTGTCACTACAGCCGCATATTTCTGGTTTGATGAACTGATTAAGGTGCTCGATAGTGACTCTCCTCCTTATGAGGAGATTATGGACAGAGTCAATGCTCTCAATTGGCTAATTCTTTCACTCTAGACGCCTCTTTGCAATTGGGCTAAGTTAGCGGCTAAGAATTCTGGGTTTGCTATTGTGGCGCGCAGAGCGCTTTGGTTGAAATCTTGGTCGGCTGATGCGTCTTCCAAGAACAAGCTACTAAACATTCCTTTCATGGGGGAAAACGCTGTTTGGTCCTGACTTGAAAGAGATTATCTCTGATATCAACTGGGGGTAAGGGCCATGCCCTTCCTCAGGATCGGCCTTTCAAGGCAAAAAATAGACCTAATTTTCGTCCCTTTCGTAAAAACGGACCAGCCAAGGTGCTACGTCCTCTAAGCAAGAGGGTAATACTTCTCAGGCCAAGCCAGCTTGGAGACCAATGCAAGGCTGGAACAAGGGAAAGCAGGCCAAGAAACCTGCCACAGCTACCAAGACAGCATGAAAGATTGGCCCCCGATCCGGGACCGGATCTGGTGGGGGGCAGACTCTCTCCTCTTCGCTCAGGTATGGGCAAGAGATGTTCTGGATCCTTGGGCGCTAGAAATAGTCTCCCAGGGTTATCTTCTGGAATTCAAGGGACTTCCCCCAAGGGGGAGGTTCCACAGGTCTCAGTTGTCTTCAGACCACATAAAAAGACAGTGCGTTCTTACATTGTGTAGAAGACCTGTTAAAAATGGGAGTGATTCATCCTGTTCCATTGAGAGAACAAGGGATGGGGTTCTACTCCAATCTGTTCATAGTTCCCAAAAAGAGGAACGTTCAGACCAATCCTAGATCTCAAGATCTTAAACAAATTCTCAAGGTCCCATCGTTCAAGATGGAAACCATTCGAACTATCCTTCCTTCCATCCAGGAAGGTCAATTCATGACCACGGTGGATTTAAAGGAGCGTTATCTACATATTCCTATCCACAAGGAACATCATCGGTTCCTAAGGTTTGCATTCCTGGACAAACATTACCAGTTCGTGGCGCTTCCTTTCCGGATTAGCCACTGCTCCAAGGATTTTCACAAAGGTACTAGGGTCCCTTCTAGCGGTGCTAAGACCAAGGGGCATTGCAGTAGTACCCTACCTGGACGACATTCTGATTCAAGCGTCGTCCCTCCCTCGAGCAAAGGCTCAACACGGACATCGTCCTGGCCTTTCTCAGATCTCACGGCTGGAAAGTGAACGTGGAAAAGAGTTCTCTATCCCCGTCAACAAGGGTTCCCTTCTTGGGAACAATTTATAGATTCCTCAGAAATGAGGATTTTTCTAACAGAGGCCAGAATAACAAAGCTTCTGGACTCTTGTCGGATTCTTCATTCCGTTCCTCTTCCTTCCGTAGCTCAGTGCATGGAAGTGATCGGGTTGATGGTAGCGGCAATGGACATAGTTCCTTTTGCGCGCATCCATCTAAGACCATTACAACTGTGCATGCTCAGTCAGTGGAATGGGGACTATACAGACTTGTCTCCAAAGATACAAGTAAATCAGGAGGACCAGAGACTCACTCCGTTGGTGGCTGTCCCTGGACAACCTGTCACAAGGGATGACATTCCGCAGACCAGAGTGGGTCATTGTCACGACCGACGCCAGTCTGACGGGCTGGGGCGCGGTCTGGGGATCCCTGAAAGCTCAGGGTCTTTGGTCTCGGGAAGAATCTCTTCTACCGATAAATATTCTGGAACTGAGAGCGATATTCAATGCTCTCAAGGCTTGGCCTCAGCTAGCAAGGACCAAGTTCATACATGTTTCAATCAGACAACATGACGACTGTTGCGTACATCAACCATCAGGGGGGAACAAGGAGTTCCCTAGCGATGGAGGAAGTGACCAAGATTATTCTATGGGCGGAGTTCTCACTCCTGCCACCTGTTCTGCTATCCACATCCCGGGAGTGGAAAATTGGGAGCGGATTTTCTGAGTCGTCAGACATTGCATCCGGGGGATGGGGGAACTCCATCCGGTAAATCTTTGCCCTAGTCACTCAGCTGTGGGGCATTCCAGACATGGATCTAATGGCCTCTCGTCAGAACTTCAAAGTTCCCTGTTACGGGTCCAGATCCAGGGATCCCAAGGCTGCTCTAGTGGATGCACTAGTAGCACCTTGGACCATCAAACTAGCTTATGTTTTCCGCCGGTTTCCTCTCATTCCCAGCTGGTAGCCAGGATCAAATCAGGAGAGGGGCGTCGGTGATCTTGATAGCTCCTGCGTGGCCACGCAGGACTTGGTATGCAGATCTGGGTGAATATGTCATCTGGCTCCCACCTTGGAAGCTACCTTTGAGACGAGACCTTCTTGTTCAGGGTCCGTTCGAACATCCGAATCTGGTTTCACTCCACTGACTGCCTGGAGATTGAACGCTTGATTTTATCGAAGCGAGGTTTCTCAGATCTGTTATCGATACTCTTGTTCGAGGCCAGAAAGCCTGTAACTAGAAAGATTTACCACAAAATTTGGAAAAAATATATCTGTTTGGTGTGAATCTAAAGGATTCCCCTTGGACAAGGTTAAGAGTTCCTAGGATTCTATCCTCCTTCAAGAAGGATTGAAAAAGGGATTATCGCAAGTTCCCTGAAGGGACAGATTTCTGCCTTGTCGGTGTTTTACTTCACAAAAAGCTGGCAGCTGTGCCAGATGTTCAAGCCTTTGTTCAGGCTTTGGTTAGAATTAAGCCTGTTTACAAACCTTTGACTCCTCCTTGGAGTCTCAATTTAGTTCTTTCAGTTCTTCAGGGGGTTCCGTTTGAACCCTTACCATTCCGTTGATATTAAGTTATTTTCTTTGAAAGTTTTTGTTTTTAGTTGCAATTTTCTTCTGCTAGAAGAGTTTCAGAATTATCTGCTCTGCAGTGTTCCCCTCCTTATCTGGTGTTCCATGCAGGATAAGGTGGTTTTACGTACTAAACCTGGTTTTCTTCCGAAAGTTGTTTCTAACAAAAACAGTAACCAGGAGATTATCGTGCCTTCTTCTGTGTCCGAAACCAGTTTCAAAGGAAGGAACGTTTGTTGCACAATTTGGATGTTGTATCGCGCTCTAAAATTCTATTTAGATGCTACAAAGGATTTTAGACAAACATCTTCCTTGTTTGTTGTGTTATTCAGGTAAAAGGAGAGGTCAAAAAGCAACTTCTACCTCTCTCTCTTTTTGGATTAAAAGCATCATCAGATTGGCTTACGAGACTGCCGGACGGCAGCCTCCTGAAAGAATCACAGCTCATTCCACTAGGGCTGTGGGCTTCCACATGGGCCTTCAAGATCGAGGGCTTCTGTTGATCAGATATGTAGGGCAGCGACTTGGTCTTCACTGCACACTTTTTACCAAATTTTACAAGTTTGATACTTTTTGCTTCTTCTGAGGCTATTTTGGGAGAAAGGTTTTGCAAGCCGTGGTGCCTTCCATTTAGGTGACCTAGATATGCTCCCTCCCTTCATCCGTGCCTAAAGCTTTGGGTATTGGTTCCCACAAGTAAAGGATGACGCCGTGGACCGACACACCTATGTTGAGAAAACAGAAGTTAATGTTTAACCTGATAAATTTCTTTCTCCAACGGTGTGTCCGGTCCACGGCCCGCCCTGGGTTTTTTTTAATCAGGTCTGATAATTTATTTTCTTTAACTACAGTCACCACGGTACCATATGGTTTCTCCTATGCTAATATTCCTCCTTAACGTCGTCGAATGACTGGGGTAGCGGAGCCTAGGAGGGATCATGTGACCACTTTGCTGGGCTCTTTGCCATTTCCTGTTGGGGAAGAGAATATCCCACAAGTAAGGATGACGCCGTGGACCGGACACACCGTTGGAGAAAGAAATTTATCAGGTAAACATAAATTCTGTTTTTGCACAAATTCATCTAAGACCATTACAACTGTGCATGCTCAGACAGTGGAATGGGGATTATACAGACTTGTCTCCGACGATTCAAGTAGATCAAAGGACCAGAGATTCACTCCGTTGGTGGCTGATCCTGGACAACCTGTCACAGGGAATGAGCTTCCGCAGACCAGAGTGGGTCATTGTCACGACCGACGCCAGTCTGGTGGGCTGGGGCGCGGTCTGGGAACCCCTGAAAGCTCAGGGTCTATGGTCTCGGGAAGAATCTCTTCTCCCGATAAACATTCTGGAACTGAGAGCGATATTCAATGCTCTCAAAGCTTGGCCTCATCTAGCAAAGGCCAAATTCATAAGGTTTCAATCAGACAACATGACGACAGTTGCGTATATCAACCATCAGGGGGGAACAAGGAGTTCCCTGGCGATGGAGGAAGTGACCAAGATAATTCAATGGGCGGAGGATCACTCCTGCCACTTGTCTGCAATCCACATCCCAGGAGTGGAAAATTGGGAAGCGGATTTTCTGAGTCGTCAGACATTCCATCCGGGGGAGTGGGAACTCCATCCGGAAATCTTTGCCCAAATAACTCGATTATGGGGCATTCCAGACATGGATCTGATGGCCTCTGGTCAGAACTTCAAGGTTCCTTGTTACGGGTCCAGATCCAGGGATCCCAAGGCGACTCTAGTAGATGCACTAGTAGCACCTTGGACCTTCAACCTAGCTTATGTATTCCCACCGTTTCCTCTCATTCCCAGGCTGGTAGCCAGGATCAATCAGGAGAGGGCTTCGGTGATCTTGATAGCTCCTGCGTGGCCACGCAGGACTTGGTATGCAGACCTGGTGAATATGTCATCGGCTCCACCATGGAAGCTACCTTTGAGACAGGACCTTCTTGTTCAAAGTCCATTCGAACATCCGAATCTGGTTTCCCTCCAACTGACTGCTTGGAGATTGAACGCTTGATTTTATCAAAGCGTGGGTTTTCAGATTCTGTAATAGATACTCTGATTCAGGCTAGAAAGCCTGTAACTAGAAAAATTTACCATAAGATATGGAAAAAATATATCTGTTGGTGTGAATCTAAAGGATTCCCATGGAACAAGATAAAAATTCCTAAGATTCTATCCTTTCTACAAGAAGGTTTAGAGAAAGGATTATCTGCAAGTTCTCTGAAGGGACAGATCTCTGCGTTATCTGTTTTACTTCACAAAAGGCTGGCAGCTGTGCCAGACGTTCAAGCGTTTGTTCAGGCTCTGGTTAGAATCAAGCCTGTTTACAGACCTTTGACTCCTCCCTGGAGTCTTAATCTAGTTCTTTCAGTTCTTCAAGGGGTTCCGTTTGAACCCTTACATTCCGTAGATATTAAGTTATTATCTTGGAAAGTTTTGTTTTTGGTTGCAATTTCTTCTGCTAGAAGAGTTTCTGAGTTATCTGCTCTGCAGTGTTCTCCGCCCTATCTGGTGTTCCATGCAGAGAAGGTGGTTTTGCGTACTAAGCCTGGTTTTCTTCCGAAAGTTGTTTCCAACAAGAATATTAACCAGGAGATAGTTGTACCTTCTTTGTGTCCGAATCCAGTTTCAAAGAAGGAACGTTTGTTACACAATTTGGACGTAGTCCGTGCTCTAAAATTCTATTTAGAGGCCACTAAAGATTTCAGACAAACATCTTCTTTGTTTGTTGTTTATTCTGGTTAAAGGAGAGGTCAAAAGGCAACTTCTACCTCTCTTTCTTTTTGGCTTAAAAGCATTATCCGATTGGCTTATGAGACTGCCGGACGGCAGCCTCCTGAAAGAATCACAGCTCATTCCACTAGGGCTGTGGCTTCCACATGGGCCTTCAAGAACGAGGCTTCTGTTGACCAGATATGTAAGGCAGCGACTTGGTCTTCACTGCACACTTTTGCCAAATTTTACAAATTTGATACTTTTGCTTCTTCAGAGGCTATTTTTGGGAGAAAGGTTTTGCAAGCCGTGGTGCCTTCCGTTTAGGTGACCTGATTTGCTCCCTCCCTTCATCCGTGTCCTAAAGCTTTGGTATTGGTTCCCACAAGTAAGGATGACGCCGTGGACCGGACACACCTATGTTGGAGAAAACAGAATTTATGCTTACCTGATAAATTACTTTCTCCAACGGTGTGTCCGGTCCACGGCCCGCCCTGGTTTTTTTAATCAGGTCTGATGAATTATTTTCTCTAACTACAGTCACCACGGTATCATATGGTTTCTCCTATGCATATTTCCTCCTGTACGTCGGTCGAATGACTGGGGTAGGCGGAGCCTAGGAGGGATCATGTGACCAGCTTTGCTGGGCTCTTTGCCATTTCCTGTTGGGGAAGAGAATATCCCATAAGTAAGGATGACGCCGTGGACCGGACACACCGTTGGAGAAAGTAATTTATCAGGTAAGCATAAATTCTGTTTTTTACAGGATACAATAAAAATACATTACATAAGCAAATAAACAATCAAACACAAGAAAACAATGGATTCCTTCTTGGCACCTAGCAGTCTGGGCTCTGAAGGTGATTAAACAAGGTGAAAGCGTATCACCTAAACCTAATTACAACAAACAATAGCTGATGCCAGGAAACCTGTATCAGGAAATACAGTTTTCTCAAAAACTGAACAAGGAGAGAGTTAACCCCTTTAGTACTGTTGGATTCACACCCTGTACCTATAATGGGCACAGGGTGACTTAAACATAATGCCAGAATCCATAATCCATAGGGAGGTTGTCAGTTTCAGCGGGATTCGGGAGATTAAAAAAGAATAAACAAACGGTGAAGTACGGACAGGAAATCATACGAATCCACACGAATTAACCAGGAGAGCCACATAGTTCCAGGACAGAGGGGTCTGTCACATGTCCCTTTAATAACTGTTATGTTTAGAATGCTGCATTTTCAGGTATCCTGTCAGATACTATAATGAGACTGCCTAGAGATTGTTGTTAAATAAAGCTATCAATAACCATTGTCTTAAGTTGTTAAAGTTAATTTCTCCAACATAGGTGTGTCCGGTCCACGGCGTCATCCTTACTTGTGGGATATTCTCTTCCCCAACAGGAAATGGCAAAGAGCCCAGCAAAGCTGGTCACATGATCCCTCCTAGGCTCCGCCTACCCCAGTCATTCTCTTTGCCGTTGCACAGGCAACATCTCCACGGAGATGGTTAAGAGTTTTTTTGGTGTTTAAATGTAGTTTTTATTCTTCAATCAAGTGTTTGTTATTTTAAAATAGTGCTGGTATGTACTATTTACTCTGAAACAGAAAAGAGATGAAGATTTCTGTTTGTAAGAGGAAAATGATTTTAGCAACCGTTACTAAAATCGATGGCTGTTTCCACACAGGACTGTTGAGATGAATTAACTTCAGTTGGGGGAAACAGTGGGCAGACTTTTGCTGCTTGAGGTATGACACATTTCTAACAAGACTTGGTAATGCTGGAAGCTGTCATTTTCCCTATGGGAACCGGTAAGCCATTTTCTTAGTTTAGTATAAGAATAAAGGGCTTCACAAGGGCTTTAAAGACTGGTAGACATTTTTCTGGGCTAAAACGATTACTTTATAAGTATATTTAGTGGATTATAACTATAAATAGTTCTTTTAATCTTGGGGATGTATTAAAAAAACGGCAGGCACTGTATTGGACACCTTTTTCACTGGGGGCCTTTTCTAGTCATAGGCAGAGCCTCATTTTCGCGCCACTAATGCGCAGTTGTTTTTGGAAAGCAAGGCATGCAGATGCATGTGTGAGGAGCTAAGAACCACTGAAAAAGCTTATTGAAGGCGTCATTTGGTATCGTATTCCCCTCTGGGCTTGGTTGGGTCTCAGCAAAGCAGATTCCAGGGACTGTATAGGGGTTAAATGTAAAAACGGCTCCGGTTCCGTTATTTTAAGAGTTAAACCTTTCAAATTTGGTGTGCAATACTTTTAAGGCTTTAAGACACTGTGGTGAAATTTTGGTGAATTTTGAACAATTCCTTCATACTTTTTCACATATTCAGTAATAAAGTGTGTTCAGTTTAAAATTTAAAGTGACAGTAACGGTTTTATTTTAAAACTTTTTTTGTGCTTTATCTGTTTTACTTCACAAAAAGCTGGCGGCTGTGCCAGATGTTCAAGCTTTTGTTCAGGCTCTGGTTAGAATCAAGCCTGTTTACAAACCTTTGACTCCTCCTTGGAGTCTCAATTTAGTTCTTTCAGTTCTTCAAGGGGTTCCGTTTGAACCCTTACATTCCGTAGATATTAAGTTACTATCTTGGAAAGTTTTGTTTTTGGTTGCAATTTCTTCTGCTAGAAGAGTTTGAGTTATCTGCTCTGCAGTGTTCTCCTCCTTATCTGGTGTTCCATGCAGATAAGGTGGTTTTGCGTACTAAACCTGGTTTTCTTCCAAAAGTTGTTTCTAACAAAAACATTAACCAGGAGATAGTTGTGCCTTCTTTGTGTCCGAATCCAGTTTCAAAGAAGGAACGTTTGTTGCACAATTTGGATGTTGTTCGTGCTCTAAAATTCTATTTAGAGGCTACAAAGGATTTCAGACAAACATCTTCTTTGTTTGTTGTTTATTCTGGTAAAAGGAGAGGTCAAAAAGCAACTTCTACCTCTCTCTCTTTTTGGCTTAAAAGCATCATCCGATTGGCTTATGAGACTGCCGGACGGCAGCCTCCTGAAAGAATCACAGCTCACTCCACTAGGGCTGTGGCTTCCACATGGGCCTTCAAGAACGAGGCTTCTGTTGATCAGATATGTAAGGCAGCGACTTGGTCTTCACTGCACACTTTTACCAAATTTTACAAATTTGATACTTTTGCTTCTTCTGAGGCTATTTTTGGGAGAAAGGTTTTGCAAGCCGTGGTGCCTTCCATCTAGGTGACCTGATTTGCTCCCTCCCATCATCCGTGTCCTAAAGCTTTGGTATTGGTTCCCACAAGTAAGGATGACGCCGTGGACCGGACACACCTATGTTGGAGAAAACAGAATTTATGCTTACCTGATAAATTACTTTCTCCAACGGTGTGTCCGGTCCACGGCCCGCCCTGGTTTTTTTTAATCAGGTCTGATGAATTATTTTCTCTAACTACAGTCACCACGGTATCATATGATTTCTCCTATGCATATTCCTCCTTTACGTCGGTCGAATGACTGGGGTAGGCGGAGCCTAGGAGGGATCATGTGACCAGCTTTGCTGGGCTCTTTGCCATTTCCTGTTGGGGAAGAGAATATCCCACAAGTAAGGATGACGCCGTGGACCGGACACACCGTTGGAGAAAGTAATTTATCAGGTAAGCATAAATTCTGTTTTTATTTTCTTTTAGTTCAAGCAGGAGAGCAAATTAAAACTAAGGAACCCCTGACGCGGCGTTTTTCTTACGCATCCTCAGAGGGGATCCTCAGAGGCTTCCCAAAATATACAGGGGGTTGGCATGCCCAAATATTTGATTCTCCAATATGCTGCTCTCTGTAAATTTGCATTGGATTGGATTGCTGAGAGAGATTATACTACTTTTTATGAAATGGAATCTAATCTAGTTACTCTCTTCACTCTAAAAGCAATCTTACATTGTCCCTCTCCAAAGCTGCCAAGTATTATTACACAATTGTGCTCATTTAAACATATTATCGTGGCATGGCAGAAGATGTGCACAGAGATAAGAGTAGATTATCGGAGTTTGGAATTCCTTCCATTCACCTAGATTACAAGTTTTGCGTTGCGGCTTTGGGAGACAGTACTTCTTTTAAAGACTCATTTGATAGAAAATTAAAGTCTTTTCATAGAAGGGCCTTTTTAAAATCAGGGTATTTGCGTAGGCTGGCTATTTCTATTGCTGATGTGGCTGCTGCTTCAACTTACTGGATATCTAGCCTTTCAGAACAGTGTCCTGCTTGTGAAAATCTGTTGGGTTTACTCAAAAGTGGCGATTCTTTTATTTGTGTATTTGATATTGTGTTTTATATTGTGAAGATCAATATCAAAAGCATGTCATTAGCGGTCCTCGCTAGGAGAACCTTATGGCTTATGTCCTGGTCTACTGAAATGGTGTCAAAATCCAGACTATTGTCTCTTTCTTTTCGGATAAAGAAACTGTTTGTTTCTGATTTTGATTCTATAATCTCTATGGTTACTGGAGGTAAATTGGCTTTTCTTCCTTAAGACAAGAAGTCTAAAGGGAAATCTAAAGCTTCTAATAGTTTTCATTCTTTCCGTCAGAATAAGGAGCAAAACGTTGACTCCTCTGTTTAGAAGCAAGGTACCTCTGACCCAGTCTGGAGGCCTAGTGTTAACTGGAACTAGTCAAAACAGACTAAGAAATCTATCTCTACTACCAAGACTGCATGAAGTTTGCAGCCCCGATCCAGAGGTTCTGGTAGGGGTCAGGTTATGCCTTTTTCAGGGGGCTTGGTTTCAGTATGTTCAAAATACCTTGATTCTGAGTATAGCTTCCCAGGGTTATCGGATAGGTTTCAGAACAAAGCCTCCCAAATGAAGGTTTTTTTTTTGTTCAATGTTCCAAGGAATCCCTTAAAGGCTCAAACTTTTTTCCAGTCAGTTTCAGATCTGGAAACTGTGGGAGTGATTGTACCAGTTCTTTTCCAGGATTAGGGGGTGGGATTTTATTCAAATCACTTTATTGTTCCAAAAAAGGAAAGTACTTTCAGACCAGTCCTGGATCTGAAAGCTCTGGCCAAGTTTGTAAGCATTCCTTCTTTCAAAATGGAAACTATTCTGACTATTTTGCCTTTTGTTCAGCAAGGTCAGTTTATGTCCACGTTAGATTTCAAGGATACTTATCTTCATGTTCGAATACACAGGGAACATTAACAGTTTCTGAGGTTTGCCTTTCAAGACAAGCATTTTCAGTTTGTTGCTCTCCCATTTGGCCTGGCTACAGCTCCAAGAATATTCACAAAAATTCTAGGTTCCCTAATGTCTGTGATCAGATCTCAGAATATTGCAGTGTTTTCCTACCTGCATGATATGTTAGTTCAAGCTCAACTATTTACTTTTAGCAGAATCTCATATCAACAGACTGTTTTTGTTTCTTCAACAACATGGTTGGAGGATCAATTTTACAAATAGTTCCTCAAACAGTTACCTTTTTTGGATTTCAAATAGATTCAGTCTCCATGAGACTTTCTCTACCTGAGCAGAGAAGGTTAAAACAGGTGTCAGCTTGTCTGAACCTTTAGACTCTCTCTTTTCCTCCTGTTACTGTTTGTATGGAAGTTCTTGGTCTCATAATTGCAGCTTCAGATGCAATTCCATTTACTCCTTTTTCACAAGGCCTCCTTAGCTTTGTATGCTTTATCAGTGGTGCAGGGATCATACTCGGCTATCTCAAAAGATATTTCTGAATCCCAGTGCAAGTCAGTCTCTGACTTAATGGCTGGATCATCAGTTCATTATTCAGAGGGCTTATTTCTCCTACATTGGTGTGTCCGGTCCACGGCTTCATCCTTACTTGTTGGATATTCTCTTCCCTTACAGGAAATGGCAAAGAGAGCACACAGCAAAGCTGTCCATATAGCCCCCCCTCTGGCTCTGCCCCCCAGTCATTCTCTTTGCCGCTCTGAACAAGTAGCATCTCCACGGGGATGGTAAAGAGTATGTGGTGTTAGTTGTAGTTTTTTATTCTTCTATTAAGAGTTTATTTTAAAATAGTGCCGGTTTGTACTATTTACTTTACAACAGAAAGTGAAGAAGATTTCTGTTAAAAGAGGAGTATGATTTTAGCACCAGTAACTAAAATCCATTGCTGTTCCCACGCAGGACTGTTGAAACCAGAGAACTTCAGTTGGGGGAAACAGTTTGCAGACTTTTCTGCCTCACGTATGTCCAGTCTATTTTCTAACAAGACCAAGTAATGCTAGTAATGCAGTTTTCCCTTATGGGATCGGTAAGCCATTTTCTTAGACTCAGTAACAGATTACAGGCTTATAAATGGGCTCTATACTGGTGACACTAATCGATTGGATTATATCATATATTTATTTCAGTTACAGTGTTTAGGTGCATATAACACTTTGGGAACGTTTTTTATTAAACCTGGCATTGAATAAAGACTAAACTTGTCAGAAAGGCCCCTTCACTCTGGTATACAGAGGGAGGAGGCCTCATTTTCGCGCCTTAGTTGCGCAGTTACTGGCAGAGGCAGTGCATGCAGCTTCATGTGAGAGGGTCCTGTAGCTAAAAAACGGACTTCGGAAGGCTTATTTCTGTGATCAATCACCCCTAAGGAGAGGTAAAAGCCGCAGCAAAGTCTGAAATTTGGTGTGCAATACTTTTAAAGCATTAAGACTCTGGGGTGTAAATTTCATAAAGATCGGATATTTCCTTCATGGTTTTTTGAACTTTCAGAAATAAAGTGTGCTCAGTTTATTATTTAAAGAGACAGTAACGGTTTTTGTGTAAAATCGTTTTTATTTCTAACAGCCTGCCTAGTTATGCCTAACATGTCTGTACCTTCAGATATCATATGTTCTGTGTGTATGGTTGCCAAGGTGGTTCCTCCTTTAAATGTATGTAACAATTGTGCCATGGCGTCCAAACAAAGTAAGGACAGTACTGTCACATTTAATAAGGTTACACAAGATGATTCCTCAAATGAAGGGAGTGGGGATAGCTCTTCATCTTCCCCTTCTGTGTCAACACCAGTTTTGCCCGCGCAGGCGACTCCTAGTACATCTAGCGCGCCTATGCTTGTTACTATGCAGCAACTAACGACAGTAGTGGATAACTCTATTGCAAATCTCTTATCCAAACTGCCAGCATTGCAAAGAAAGCGTGATTGCTCAGTTTTAAATACAGAGGATGAGCAAGTTGGCGCTGACGATACTTTATTTATTGTACCTTCACATCAATCTGAGTTAGCAGTGAAGGAGGGACTGTCTGAGGGAGAAATTTCTGACTCAGGAAAAATTTCTCAGCAGGCAGAACCCGATGTCGTAGCATTTAAATTTAGGCTAGCACTGCTTAAGGAGGTGCTAGCTACGCTTGATGATTGTGACACTCTGGTGATTCCAGAGAAGCTATGCAAAATGGACAAATTCTTAGAGGTCCCAGTGCACGCTGATGCGTTTCCGATACCCAAAAGGGTGGCGGAGATAGTTTCCAATGAGTGGGAGAAGCTAGGGTGTACCTTTTGCTCCCCCTCCTATATTTAAGAAAATGTTCCCCATTATTGACCCAAGAAAGGACGCATGGCAAACGGTTCCTAAGGTAGAGGGAGCAGTTTCAACGCTAGCTAAGCGCACAACTATTCCTATTGAGGACAGTTGTGCTTTCAATGATCCTATGGATAAAAAATTAGAAGGATTGCTTAAAAAGATATTTGTTCAGCAAGGTTTCCTTCTCCTCCTCCTACAGCCTATTTCATGCATTATTCCGGTCACCACGGCGGCGTCTTTTTGGTTCGAAGAACTAGAAAATTCGCTCCAAAAGGAGACTTCATATGATGAAGTCATGGACAGAATTCACGCACTAAAGTTGGCTAATTCCTTTATTTTAGATGCCGCTTTTCAATTTGCAAAATTAGCGGCGAAAAATTCAGGTTTTGCAATTGTGGCGCGCAGGACACTTTGGCTAAAATCTTGGTCGGCGGATGTGTCGTCCAAGACAAAATTGCTTAATATCCCCTTCAAAGGAAAGACCCTTTTCGGGCCAGAATTGAAGGAGATTATTTCAGACATCACTGGGGGAAAGGGCCATGCCCTCCCACAGGATAGGCCTTTCAAGGCTAAGAACAAATCTAATTTTCATTCCTTTCGCAATTTCAGGAACGGACCGAATTCTAACTCTGCAACCCCTAGACAAGAGGGTAACGCTTCCCAGCCCAAGCCAGCATAGAAACCATTGCAAGGCTGGAACAAGGGTAAACAGGCCAAGAAGCCTGCTGCTGCTTCCAAGACAGCATGAAGGGGTAGCCCCCGATCCGGATCTAGTAGGGGGCAGACTCTCTCTCTTTGCTCAGGCCTGGGCAAGAGATGTTCCGGACCCCTGGGCACTAGAAATAGTCTCTCAGGGGTATCTTCTAGAGTTCAAGGAACTTCCTCCAAGGGGAAGGTTCCACATGTCTCGCTTATCTTCAGACCAGATAAAAAGACAGGCATTCTTACATTGCGTAGGAGACCTACTAAAGATGGGAGTGATACACCCAGTTCCAATAGTGGAACAAGGTCTGGGGTTTTACTCAAACCTGTTCGTAGTTCCAAAAAAAGAGGGAACTTTCAGGCCAATTCTGGATTTAAAAATTCTAAACAAATTCCTCAGAGTTCCATCATTCAAGATGGAAACCATTCGGACGATTTTACCAACAATCCAGGAGGGTCAATATATGACTACCGTGGATTTAAAGTATGCGTACCTACATATTCCTATCCACAAAGATCATCACCAGTTCCTAAGGTTCGCCTTTTTGGACAAACACTACCAGTTCGTTGCTCTTCCATTCGGTCTAGCCACTGCTCCCAGAATTTTCACAAAAGTGCTAGGGTCCCTTCTAGCGGTTCTAAGATCGAGGGGCATTGCAGTAGCACCGTACCTAGACGACATCCTGATTCAAGCGTCGTCTCTTTCCAAAGCAAAGGCTTATACAGACATTGTCTTAGCTTTTCTCAGATCTCACGGGTGGATGGTGAACATAGAAAAAAGTTCCCTGTCCCCGTCCACAAGGGTTCCCTTTCTGGGAACAATAATAGATTCTGTAGAAATGAAGATTTTTCTGACAGAGGTCAGAAAGTTAAAGCTTCTAAACGCTTGTCAAGTTCTTCACGCTATTCCTCATCCTTCCATAGCTCAATGCATGGAGGTAATAGGATCAATGGTTGCAGCAATGGACGTGGTTCCTTTTGCTCGAATTCATCTAAGACCATTGCAACTGTGCATGCTCAAACAGTGGAATGGGGATTATGCAGACTTGTCTCCCCAGATTCAAGTAGACCAGGTCACCAGAGACTCTCTCCTCTGGTGGTTGACTCAGGATCACCTGTCTCAGGGAATGAGTTTCCGCAGACCAGAGTGGGTCATTGTGACGACCGATGCCAGTCTCCTAGGCTGGGGTGCGGTCTGGAACTCCCTGAAAGCTCAGGGTCTATGGTCTCGGGAAGAGTCTCTTCTCCCGATAAACATTTTGGAACTGAGAGCGATATTCAATGCGCTTCAGGCTTGGCCTCATATTGCGAGGGCCAAGTTCATACGATTTCAGTCGGACAACATGACGACTGTAGCGTACATCAATCATCAGGGGGGAACAAAGAGTTCCCTAGCGATGAGAGAGGTTTCCAAGATCATCAATTGGGCGGAGGATCACTCCTGCCATCTATCTGCAATCCACATCCCAGGTGTAGACAACTGGGAAGCTGATTATTTGAGTCGTCAGATTTTCCATCCGGGGGAGTGGGAACTCCACCCGGAGGTCTTTGCCCAGTTAACTCAACTATGGGGCACTCCAGATATGGATCTGATGGCATCTCGTCAGAATTTCAAGGTTCCTCGATACGGGTCCAGATCCAGGGATCCCAAGGCGGTACGAGTGGATGCGTTGGTGGCGCCTTGGTCGTTCAATCTGGCTTATTTGTTTCCACCGTTTCCTCTCCTCCCCAGGCTTGTAGCCAGGATCAAACAGGAGAAGGCCTCTGTAATTCTGATAGCTCCTGCTTGGCCACGCAGGACGTGGTTTGCAGACCTGGTGAATATGTCATCGGCTCCACCATGGAAGCTACCTTTGAGACAGGATCTTCTAGTACAAGGTCCGTTCGAACATCCAAATCTAGTCTCTCTGCAACTGACTGCCTGGAGATTGAACGCTTGATTCTATCTAAGCGTGGGTTTTCAGATTCAGTTATAGATACTCTGGTTCAAGCCAGAAAACCTGTGACTAGGAAGATTTACCATAAAATATGGAAAAAGTATATCTGTTGGTGCAAATCCAAAGGATTCTCTTGGAGTAAAATCAAAATTCCTAGGATACTTTCCTTTCTCCAAGAGGGCTTGGAAAAAGGTCTGTCCGCAAGTTCTCTAAAGGGACAGATATCTGCTCTGTCTGTTTTGTTGCACAGACGTCTGGCGTCAGTGCCAGATGTACAGGCGTTTGTACAGGCCCTAGTCAGAATCAAGCCTGTATACAGACCCATGACTCCTCCTTGGAGTCTAAACTTAGTTATTTCAGTTCTTCAAGGGGTTCCGTTTGAACCTTTACATTCCATAGATATTAAGTTGTTATCTTGGAAAGTTTTATTTTTAGTTGCTATTTCTTCTGCTAGAAGAGTTTCTGAATTGTCTGCTTTGCAGTGTTCTTCTCCCTATCTGACATTTTACGTACTAAGCCTGGTTTTCTTCCAAAAGTGGTTTCCAACAGAAATATTAACCAGGAAATAGTTGTTCCTTCTCTGTGTCCGAATCCAGTGTCAAAGAAGGAACGTTTGTTACACAACCTAGATGTGGTCCGTGCTTTAAAATTCTATTTAGAAGCAACAAAGGATTTCAGACAGACATCTTCCTTGTTTGTCGTCTATTCTGGTAAGAGGAGAGGTCAGAAAGCTACTGCTACCTCTCTTTCCTTTTGGCTGAAAAGCATCATCCGATTGGCTTATGAGACTGCCGGACGGCAGCCTCCTGAACGAATTACAGCTCACTCCACCAGAGCTGTGGCTTCCACATGGGCCTTCAAGAACGAGGCTTCTGTTGATCAGATATGTAAGGCAGTGACTTGGTCTTCTCTGCATACTTTTGCCAAATTTTACAAATTCGATACTTATGCTTCTTCGGAGGCTGTTTTTGGGAGAAAGGTTTTGCAAGCCGTGGTGCCTTCCATTTAGGTAACCTTACTTGTTCCCTCCCTTCATCCGTGTCCTAAAGCTTTGGTATTGGTTCCCACAAGTAAGGATGAAGCCGTGGACCGGACACACCAATGTAGGAGAAAACAGAATTTATGCTTACCTGATAAATTTCTTTCTCCTACGGTGTGTCCGGTCCACGGCCTGCCCTGGCTTTTTAGTCAGGTTTCAATTTTTTTATTTCTGAACACTACAGTCACCACGGCACTCTATAGTTTCTCCTTTTTCTCCTAACCATCGGTCGAATGACTGGGGGGCGGAGCTAGAGGGGGGCTATATGGACAGCTTTGCTGTGTGCTCTCTTTGCCATTTCCTGTAAGGGAAGAGAATATCCCACAAGTAAGGATGAAGCCGTGGACCGGACACACCGTAGGAGAAAGAAATTTATCAGGTAAGCATAAATTCTGTTTTTGCTTGTTCTTCCTGGACTGTGATCACTACAGAAGCAAGTCTGTCAGGTTGGCAAGCTGTTTGGGGGTCTCTAAGAGCACAGGAAGTTTGTGATCCTAGGAAGGCAAGGTTGAAAATAAATATTTTAGAACTCTGCTAATTTTAGGTCCCTTCAGTCTTGGCCTCTGTTGAAAAGGGAGTCTCATCTCCGTTTCCAAACAGACAATGTCACAGCAGTGGTTTATGTCAACCATCAGGGGGAACTCTCAGTTCCCTGGCCATGAGGGAAGTATCTCAAAGTATTGCATGGGCAGAAATCAATTCCTGTCTAGTCTCTGCGATTCTGGGAAGCAGACTTTCTCAGTCAGTCTACATCCAGTGGAATGATCTCTTCACTAGGATGTGTTCAATTAGATTGTGTTTTTTTGGGGTTTCCCAGAGATTTGAAGGAGTCTCGTTTGAACAACAAACTTCCCTGGTACTTTGCAAGGTCCAGGGTCCCTCAGGCAGAGTTTGTGTATGCTCTAGTTGCTCCTTGGTCATTTCAGCTTGCTTATCTGTTTTGTCCTCTGGTACTTTTCCCAGAGTGATCTCCAAGATAAGCTTAGAAAAATCTTCAGTAATCCTAATTGCCCCAGGCTTGCCTTGCAGGATTTGGTATGCAAATCTAGTTCAGATGTCCAACTGCCCTCCTTGGCCTCTTCCTCTGCGGTCAGATCTGTCTCAAGGTCTGTTTTTCCATCTGGATCTCAAGTCTCTGAACTTGATGGCATGGAAATTGTTCAGTTAGTCTATAGACATAAATGTTTCTCTGATTCAGTGATTGAAACCTTAATTCAGGCTCGTAAACATGTAATTATGAAGATTTATCTTGAAGGCCTTTTAATTCTTGGTTTATAGATCATGTTTTTTTCCTGGCATTCTTTTAAAATTCCTAGCATTTTTCAGTTCCTACAAGATGGTCTGGATATTGGCATATCTGCCTGTTAACTGAAAGGGCAGATTTCAGCTCTTTCAATTTTGTTTCATAGGAAGATTGCTAATCTTCCTGATAATCATAATTTTGTTCAGTGTTTTGCAGGCTCCTCCTTTTCAACCTATGCATAAGCTGGATATTAAACTGCTTTCTTGGAAGGTTTTATTCCTTTTGACTATTTCTTCTGCTAGAAGAGTTTCAGAGTGATCTACTCTTTCCTGTGATCCTTTTTATCTTGTTTTTCATCAGGATAAGGCAGTTTTACGGATTACTTTTGACCTTTTACCTAAGGTTGTTTCTTCAGACGATTTTAGAAGAGAAATAGTTGTCCCTTCTTTGTGTCCTGATCCTAAGAATGCTTCAAAGAGATCTTTGCAAAATTTGAATGTTAGAGCATTGAAATATTATATTGAAGCTACTTTTCTGGTGCTAGAAAAGGACAGAAATTATCTGCTTTTTCTTTGGTCTCTTGGTTGAAACTCTTGATTTACAAAGCACACTTGGAGGCAGGTCAGCCTCCACTCCAACAGATTACTGCTCATTGTACTCAGCTTGATTTTTTTCTTGCCTGATTGATTGATACAAATTTTTTAGTGAATTTAAAAACCTTGTTGGGATTTTGTGGGGTTGTGGATGTATTTTCCCAGGGAAAAAAATGTTTTTTAAATCCCTCTCTTAACCCCTTAACGACTGAGGACGTGCAGGGTACGTCCTCAGAAAAAAGGCAGTTAATGCCTGAGAACGTACCCTGCACGTCCTCAGTGTGGAAAGCAGCTGGAAGCGATCCTGCTCGCTTCCAGATGCTTTCCGGTTATTGCAGTGATGCCTCGATATGGAGGCATCCTGCAATAACCTTTGTAAGCCATCCAGTGCAGAGAGAGCCACTCTGTGGCCCTCTCTGCACCGGAGATCGGTGGCTTACTGCGTTGGTGGGTGGGAGCCGGACCGGGAGGCGGGTGGCAGCCATCGATGGCCCTGGTTGTGTGAAGGGGGGCGGGATCGTGGGCGGGGGGTGGCTGGGGGCGCGCGCGCGTGCACGGGAGGGTGGGGGCGGGCGCGTGCACGGGAGGGTGGGGGCGGGCGCGTGCACGGGGAGGGAGCGGGTGGGAACCGCTACACACAGAAAAAATAGTGTAGGAAAATGGAAAAAAATAGTATAAAAAAAATAAACAAAGCGTATAATAAAGCAATCAGTTAGGTGGTGGGGGTTGGTCTGTGGGGAGGGGGAAGCTACACTACAGAAAAAGCGGGCAAAAAATAAAAAAAAACATATTTTTTTACAAACTGGGTACTGGCAGACAGCTGCCAGTACCCAAGATGGCCCCCAATAAGGCAGAGGGGAGGGTTAGAGAACGGTTTTGGGGGGGATCAGGGAGGTTGGGGCTAAGGGGGGGGGGGATCCTACACAGTAGCATATGTAAATATGCTAAAAAATGTTTATTATTTTTAAAAACCCTTTTATTTTAGTACTGGCAGACTTTCTGCCAGTACTTAAGATGGCGGGGACAATTGTGGGGTGGGGGAGGGGAGGGAAGGGAGCTGTTTGGGAGGGATCAGGGGGTGGGATGTTTCAGATGGGAGGCTGATCTCTACACTAAAGCTAAAATTAACCCTGCAAGCTCCCTACAAACTCCCTAATTAACCCCTTCACTGCTAGCCATAATACACGTGTGAGACGCAGCAGCATTTAGCGGCCTTCTAATTACCAGAAAGCAACGCCAAAGTCATATATGTCTGCTATTTCTGAACAAAGGGGATCCCAGAGAAGCATTTACAACCATTTGTGCCATAATTGCACAAGCTGTTTGTAAATGATTTCAGTGAGAAACCTAAAATTGTGAAATATTTTACGTTTTTTTTTAATTTGATCGCATTTGGCGGTGAAATGGTGGCATGAAATATACCAAAATGGGCCTAGATCAATACTTGGGGTTGCCTACTACACTACACTAAAGCTAAAATTAACCCTACAAGCTCCCTAAAAGCTCCATAATTAACCCCTTAACTGCTGGGCATAATACACGTGTGGTGCGCAGTGGCATTTAGCGGCCTTCTAATTACCAAAAAGCAATGCCAAAGCCATATATGTCTGCTATTTCTGAACAAAGGGGATCCCAGAGAAGAATTTACAACCATTTATGCCATAATTGCACAAGCTGTTTGTAAATAATTTCAGTGAGAAACTGAAAGTTTGTGAAAAAATTGGTGAAAAAGTGAACGATTTTTTTGTATTTGATCGCATTTGGCGGTGAAATGGTGGTATGAAATATACCAAAATTGACCTAGATCAATACTTTGAGATGTCTACTAAAAAAATGTATATACATATCAAGGGATATTCAGGGATTCCTGAAAGATATTAGTGTTCTAACGTAACTAGCGCTAATTTTGAAAAGAAAATGGTTTGAAAATAGCAAAGTGCTACTTGTATTTATGGCCCTATAACTTGCAAAAAAAGCAAAGAACATGTAAACATTGGGTATTTCTAAACTCAGGACAAAATTTAGAAACTATTTAGCATGGGTGTTTTTTGGTGGTTGTAGATATGTAACAGATTTTGGGGGTCAAAGTTAGAAAAAGTGTGTTTTTTTCCATTTTTCCTCATATTTTATAAAAAATTTTTAGTAAATTATAAGATATGATGAAAATAATGGTATCTTTAGAAAGTGCATTTAATGGCGAGAAAAACGGTATATAATATGTGTGGGTACAGTAAATGAGCAAGAGGAAAATTACAGCTAAACACAAACACCGCAAAAATGTAAAAATAGCCTTGGTCCCAAACGGACAGAAAATGGAAAAGTGATGTGGTCATTAAGGGGTTAAAGGGACACTGAACCCAATTTTTTTCTTTTGTGATTCAGATAGAGCATGCAATTTTAAGCAACTTTCTAATTAACTCCTAATATCAATTTTTCTTTTTTTTCTTGCTATCTTTATTTGAAAAAGAAGGCATCTAAGCTTTTTTTTTGGTTCAGAACTATGGATAGCACTTTTTTATTGGTGGATTAATTTATCCACCAATCAGCAAGGACAACCCAGGTTGTTCACCAAAAATGGGCCCCTGCATCTAAACTTACATTCTTGCATTTCAAATAAAGATACCAAGAGAATGAAGAAAATTTGATAATAGGAGTAAATTAGAAAGTTGCTTAAAATGTCATGCTCTATCTGAATCACAAAAGAAAAAATGTGGGTTCAGTGTCCCTTTAATGTTATGGACTCCAAGGCTTGGATATTATTTCCCAGGAGTAATGGATGATGGACTCTCCCCACCTGTATTAAAGAAAACATAATTTATGCTTAATTACCTGATAAATGTATTTCTTTGATGGTGTTTACATTCCACGAGACCGCACCCTTTGTTTTGGGGTTTAGTATTTTCTTTATTTCATATTTTTGTCTCTGCTCCTTTTTATGACGCTTATTCCTTTATCTTACCTGATTTTGCTTGGCTATATGTTAGACTGAGTTACATGTGAGATGGGAGGGTTTTTTAAAGAGCTCTTGGGTTTTGGGAACCTTTGCCTCTTGCTACTGGGTAAGGAAGAGTAATTCCCAGGAATAATGGATCTTGTACTCTGACCAACATGAAAGAAATTTACCAGTTAAGCATATGTTTTTACCAAAATGCATGATATATATATATATATATAAATATTTATTTAAGAATAAAATAGAAATTTCTTCTGTTATGTGTGATCAGTCCACGGGTCATCATTACTTCTGGGATATAACTCCTCCCCAACAGGAAATGCAAGAGGATTCACCCAGCAGAGCTGCATATAGCTCCTCCCCTCTACGTCAGTCCCAGTCATTCTCTTGCACCCAACGACTAGATAGGATGTGTGAGAGGACTATGGTGATTATACTTAGTTTTTATGACTTCAATCAAAAGTTTGTTATTTTATAATAGCACCGGAGCGTGTTATTACTTCTCTGGCAGACTTTGAGGAAGAATCTACCAGAGTTTTTACTATGATTTTAACCGGAGTAGTTAAGATCATATTGCTGTTCTCGGCCATCTGAGGGAGGTAAAAGCTTCAGATCAGGGGACAGGGGCAGATGAATCTGCATTGAGGTATGTAGCAGTTTTTATTTTCTGAATGGAATTGATGAGAAAATCCTGCTATACCGTTATAATGACATGTATGTATACACTTCAGTATTCTGGGAATGGTACTTCACCGGAACTACTCTGTTAAAGGTCACTAATCTTTTTAATAAGTATTATATCATGTTAAACGTTTTTGCTGGAATGTAGAATCGTTTACATTGCTGAGGTACTGAGTAAATAAATGTTTGGGCTTTATTTTCCACTTGGCAGTAGTTTGCTTTGAATTGTGACAGTTTCGTTTCTCTTCACTGCTGTGTGTGAGAGGGAGGGGCCGTTTTTGGCGCTCTTTGCTACGCATCAACAATTTCCAGTCAGCTATTATTATTTTTCCTGCATGATCCGGTTCATCTCTGACAGATCTCAGGGGTCTTCAAACTTCTTGAAGGGAGGTACATTCTCTCAGCAGAGCTGTGAGAATCTTTTATATTGACTGTGGATAAAGACGTTACTCAATAATTTTTATGTCAAATTTAGTTATGTTATCTTACTAATGGGAACAAAACCTTTGCTAAAAGTTGTGTTGTTTTAAAGTTGATGCTATAACTGTTTCTCAGTTCATTATCTCAACTGTCATTTAATCGTTTAAGTACCTCTTTGAGGCACAGTACGTTTTTGCTAAAAAAGATTATAACCAGGTTGCAAGTTATTGCTAGTGTGTTAAACATGTCTGACTCAGAGGAAGATATCTGTGTCATTTGTTCCAATGCCAAGGTGGAGCCCAATAGAAATTTATGTACTAACTGTATTGATGCTACTTTAAATAAAAGTCAATCTGTACAATGTGAACAAATTTCACCAAACAGCGAGGGGAGAGTTATGCCGACTAACTCGCCTCACGCGGCAGTACCTGCATCTCCCGCCCGGGAGGTGCGTGATATTATGGCGCCTAGTACATCTGGGCGGCCATTACAGATAACATTACAAGATATGGCTACTGTTATGACTGAAGTTTTGTCTAAATTACCAGAACTAAGAGGCAAGCGTGATCACTCTGGGGTGAGAACAGAGTGCGCTGACAATACTAGGGCCATGTCTGATACTGCGTCACAGCTTGCAGAGCATGAGGACGGAGAGCTTCATTCTGTGGGTGACGGTTCTGATCCAAACAGATTGGATTCAGATATTTCAAATTTTAAATTTAAATTGGAGAACCTCCGTGTATTACTAGGGGAGGTCTTAGCAGCTCTCAATGATTGTAACACCGTTGCAATACCAGAGAAACTATGTAGGTTGGATAAATACTTTGCGGTACCGGCGAGTACTGACGTTTTTCCTATACCTAAGAGATTAACTGAAATTGTTACTAAGGAGTGGGATAGACCCGGTGTGCCGTTCTCACCCCCTCCAATATTTAGAAAGATGTTTCCAATAGACGCCACCACTCGGGACTTATGGCAAACGGTCCCTAAGGTGGAGGGAGCAGTTTCTACTCTAGCTAAGCGTACCACTATCCCGGTGGAGGATAGCTGTGCTTTTTCAGATCCAATGGATAAAAAATTAGAGGGTTACCTTAAGAAGATGTTTGTTCAACAAGGTTTTATTTTGCAACCCCTTGCATGTATCGCGCCGATTACGGCTGCGGCAGCATTTTGGATTGAGTCTCTGGAAGAGAACCTTAGTTCATCTACGCTAGACGACATTATGGACAGGCTTAGAGTCCTTAAACTAGCTAATTCATTCATTTCGGAGGCCGTAGTACATTTAACCAAACTTACGGCTAAGAACTCAGGATTCGCCATACAGGCACGTAGGGCACTGTGGCTAAAATCCTGGTCAGCTGATGTTACTTCTAAGTCCAAATTACTTAATATACCTTTCAAGGGGCAGTCCTTATTTGGGCCCGGTTTGAAAGAAATTATCGCTGACATTACAGGAGGTAAGGGCCACGCCCTACCTCAAGACAAAGCCAAAGCTAAGGCTAGACAGTCTAATTTTCGTCCCTTTCGGAATTTCAAAACAGGAGCAGCATCAACCTCCACTGCACCAAAACAGGAAGGAGCTGTTGCTCGTTACAGGCAAGGCTGGAAGCCCAACCAGTCCTGGAACAAGGGCAAACAGGCCAGGAAACCTGCTGCTGCCCCAAAGACAGCATGAACCGAGAGCCCCCGATCCGGGACCGGATCTAGTGGGGGGCAGACTTTCTCTCTTCGCCCAGGCCTGGGCAAGAGATGTTCAGGATCCCTGGGCGCTAGAGATCATATCTCAGGGATACCTTCTAGACTTCAGATTATCTCCCCCAAGAGGGAGATTTCATCTGTCAAGATTGTCAACAAACCAGATAAAGAAAGAAGCGTTTCTACGCTGTGTACAAGATCTGTTATTAATGGGAGTGATCCATCCGGTTCCGCGGTCGGAACAAGGACAAGGGTTCTACTCAAACCTGTTTGTGGTTCCCAAAAAAGAGGGAACTTTCAGACCAATCTTAGATTTAAAGATTCTAAACAAATTCCTAAGAGTTCCATCGTTCAAAATGGAAACTATTCGGACAATCTTGCCCATGATCCAAAAGGGTCAGTACATGACCACAGTGGATTTAAAAGATGCTTACCTTCACATACCGATCCACAAAGATCATCACCGGTATCTACGGTTTGCCTTCCTAGACAGGCACTACCAGTTTGTAGCTCTTCCATTCGGATTGGCTACGGCCCCAAGAATCTTCACAAAGATTCTAGGTGCCCTCCTGGCGGTACTAAGACCGCGAGGGATTTCGGTAGCTCCGTACCTAGACGACATTCTAATACAAGCTTCAAGCTTTCAAACTGCCAAGTCTCATACAGAGTTAGTTCTGGCATTTCTAAGGTCGCATGGATGGAAAGTGAACGAAAAGAAGAGTTCTCTTTTTCCTCGCACAAGAGTTCCATTCTTGGGGACTCTTATAGATTCTGTAGAAATGAAGATTTACCTGACAGAGGACAGGCTAACAAAGCTTCAAGATGCATGCCGTGTCCTTCATTCCATTCAACACCCGTCAGTAGCTCAATGCATGGAGGTGATCGGCTTAATGGTAGCGGCAATGGACATAGTACCTTTTGCACGCCTACACCTCAGACCGCTGCAATTATGCATGCTAAGTCAGTGGAATGGGGATTACTCAGATTTGTCCCCTACTCTGAATCTGAATCAAGAGACCAGAAATTCTCTTCTATGGTGGCTTCATCGGCCACACCTGTCCAGGGGAATGTCATTCAGCAGGCCAGACTGGACAATTGTAACAACAGACGCCAGCCTACTAGGTTGGGGCGCTGTCTGGAATTCTCTGAAGGCTCAGGGATTATGGAATCAGGAGGAGAGTCTCCTTCCAATAAACATTCTGGAATTGAGAGCAGTTCTCAATGCCCTTCTGGCTTGGCCCCAATTAACAACTCGGGGGTTCATCAGGTTTCAGTCGGACAATATCACGACGGTAGCTTACATCAACCATCAAGGAGGGACAAGAAGCTCCCTAGCAATGATGGAAGTATCAAAGATAATTCGATGGGCAGAGTCTCACTCTTGCCACCTGTCAGCAATCCACATCCCGGGAGTGGAGAACTGGGAGGCGGATTTCTTGAGTCGCCAGACTTTTCATCCGGGGGAGTGGGAACTTCATCCGGAGGTCTTTGCCCAAATACTTCGACGTTGGGGCAAACCACAGATAGATCTCATGGCGTCTCGCCAGAACGCCAAGCTTCCTCACTACGGGTCCAGATCCAGGGATCCGGGAGCGGTTCTGATAGATGCTTTGACAGCACCTTGGAACTTCGGGATGGCTTATGTGTTTCCACCCTTCCCGCTGCTTCCTCGATTGATTGCCAAAATCAAACAGGAGAGAGCATCAGTGATTCTAATAGCACCTGCATGGCCACGCAGGACTTGGTATGCAGATCTAGTGGACATGTCATCCTGTCCGCCTTGGTCTCTACCTCTAAGACAGGACCTTCTGATACAGGGTCCGTTCAAACATCAAAATCTAACTTCTCTGAAGCTGACTGCTTGGAAATTGAACGCTTGATTTTATCAAAACGTGGTTTTTCTGAGTCGGTTATTGATACCCTGATACAGGCTAGGAAGCCTGTTACCAGAAAGATTTACCATAAAATATGGCGTAAATACCTATACTGGTGTGAATCCAAACGTTACTCCTGGAGTAAGGTTAGGACCTCTAGGATCTTGTCCTTTCTACAGGAAGGCTTAGAAAAGGGTTTATCGGCTAGTTCATTAAAGGGACAGATTTCAGCTCTGTCCATCTTGTTACACAGGCGTCTGTCAGAAAGTCCAGACGTCCAGGCCTTTTGTCAGGCTTTAGCTAGGATCAAGCCTGTGTTTAAAGCTGTTGCTCCACCATGGAGTTTAAACTTAGTTCTTAACGTTTTACAGGGTGTTCCGTTTGAACCCCTTCATTCCATTGATATAAAATTGTTATCTTGGAAAGTTCTGTTTTTAATGGCTATTTCCTCGGCTCGAAGAGTCTCTGAGTTATCAGCATTACATTGTGATTCTCCTTATCTGATTTTTCATTCAGACAAGGTAGTTCTGCGTACTAAACCTGGGTTCTTACCTAAGGTAGTTACTAACAGGAATATCAATCAAGAGATTGTTGTTCCATCCTTGTGTCCAAATCCTTCTTCAAAGAAGGAACGTCTTCTACACAATCTGGATGTAGTTCGTGCCCTCAAGTTCTACTTGCAGGCAACTAAAGATTTTCGTCAAACTTCTTCCCTGTTTGTCGTTTATTCTGGACAGAGGAGAGGTCAAAAAGCTTCTGCTACCTCTCTCTCTTTTTGGCTTCGTAGCATAATACGTTTAGCCTATGAGACTGCTGGACAGCAGCCTCCTGAAAGAATTACAGCCCACTCCACTAGAGCTGTGGCTTCCACTTGGGCCTTTAAGAATGAGGCCTCTGTTGAACAGATTTGCAAGGCTGCAACTTGGTCTTCGCTTCATACTTTTTCCAAATTTTACAAATTTGATACTTTTGCTTCTTCGGAGGCTATTTTTGGGAGAAAGGTTCTTCAGGCAGTGGTTCCTTCTGTATAATGAGCCTGCCTATCCCTCCCGTCATCCGTGTACTTTTGCTTTGGTATTGGTATCCCAGAAGTAATGATGACCCGTGGACTGATCACACATAACAGAAGAAAACATAATTTATGCTTACCTGATAAATTCCTTTCTTCTGTTGTGTGATCAGTCCACGGCCCGCCCTGTTTTTAAGGCAGGTAAATATTTTTTTTTTAAATTATACTCCAGTCACCACTTCACCCTTGGTTACTCCTTTCTCGTTGATTCTTGGTCGAATGACTGGGACTGACGTAGAGGGGAGGAGCTATATGCAGCTCTGCTGGGTGAATCCTCTTGCATTTCCTGTTGGGGAGGAGTTATATCCCAGAAGTAATGATGACCCGTGGACTGATCACACAACAGAAGAAAGGAATTTATCAGGTAAGCATAAATTATGTTTTTTTTATGTGAAGAACATTGGAATGTTGATTCGTGGAAGAAACATCTAGTAAAGTAACGCACAGGTGGGTGCGATAAATAGCGCTCCACTCGTAATCTAACCCTTAACAAGTATATGGTTGAACCGTTGAACACACATTTAAGATAGTCAAATTCAAGATAGTCAATTTTAATAGTTATAATAATTATTATTAACATTTATTTGTTTAGAGCATTACATTTCTGTAGCGCTGGGTTTAAAAGTACAGGGTACACAATAAAACATTTGTTACAAATACATGATTTAACATGCTAGTAGAGGAGGAGGGCCCTGCCATGAAGAGTTTACAGTCTACAAGTTGAGGGTGCATTCACATGGTTTGGGATAGCTTGTTACTTGGATTGTCATTGCAGCAGTGAGTCAAGGCGGTTCAAGATTTATTTTTTTCTTCGACTGAAAAACAGAGGAGAGATGGAAATCCTCTTTTAAATATGTGGGTTTCACAGAGTGTTTGAAACTATACAAGGTTGGAGACAGTCTGATGGAGCGGGATCGTCATATTTCTGATAATAGCAGCATGGCTAAAAGACTACATACACCATTGACTGCTGCACTTAAAATGTGCCATGGAAATCAGCCTTTTCTAGTTTGTTTGCTTGCCCTATTAGCTGTTCAGCTCGTTACAAACTATTGTCAGAGTTCTAGTCACACTCAAGAAGGAAGATATCCAAGTGTATCATTATCTGGATGATATTCTCATTATGACATGACCATTCCTAGAATCTTTCATGCAGATGCAAACAATTTATCATGCATTTTCTGGAAAAACACAGTAAGATGTTCAGCCTTGGAAAGAATGTGCTTCTATTTCCAATTAAACGTGTATTCTCAGGAGCAGAGTTTTGGATTAATTTTAATGTATCTGTCCATCCAGAGGAAAAAGTATTTTCTATGCTTCACCTATTCTATCTCATAAGTCAAATCATTTACCCAGTGAATTTGCTTGTAAATACATCTGACGTTTTTCTATGACTTAAAAATATATTTATGTATGTGCTGACATTATGACACATAGAACTGAATTAGTGTAACATTAATGGTCTCACTGTAAGTGGTTAACATTTCATGCCTTATATTTTTGAAACTGTTAATGTAAATTGTCACTTATTTAGATTTAAAAAAATGACACATTCCTGCTCACTCACAATAGAACGCCACTACGAAAACCTAATACATTGTAAGCTATCTCGGGAGGAGAGCCCTCTAATAAATATGTTCCAGTCTGCCTTTTTCTTTTCTTGAGAAGTGTAATCGGCAGTTTCGTTCACTGACGAATGCGGAAGTAGGAGGTTGCTTTCTGTATTTGGCTCTTTTCAGATATCCTCTTGTGCAAGTGAAACACACTAAATCTGTGCAAATACGAAAAGAACGAAACTGCCAAATGCACATATGTACTTTTTTCTTTATTTTACAACCTGAAAGGAGCTGTGGAATATGTGGGTGCATTACAAATGAAGATAGCAATAATAATAAATATTTAAACCGAAGATTTTTTTTTTTTTGCCATTTAAAGAGACATGAAACCCAAACATTTTCTTTATTTTCATAATTCAGAAAGAGATTGCAATTTTTGATTGATATTGTATGGCTTGTGGCCTGAAGTGATCAAGTGCATTTCTTTTGTCATTAAAGTGAATTTAAACACATCTTGTTTATGTGTAAAATATGTGGTTTGACATAGACTCCCTAGAGGAGACATAAAGTATGTAATCTAGGTTTTCAAGATGTTGTATATTGCCTTATCGAGCTATTTTGATTTCCAGCATTTGCAGGCTAACAAATTAGCTTTTTGGCATTTCTGGAGAGCGTGGGACAGATTTCTTTAATACAGGTGGCGAGAGTCCATGATCCATTACTCCTGGGAATTACTCTTCCCTACCACTTGGAGGAGGCAAAGATCCCCAAACCCCAAGAGCTCTATAAAACCCCTCCCACCTCACTGGTAAACGTTCTTTGCCTCCGCAGGAGCAAAGTGAAGAATGAAGATGTGCATATTATTCTTCAGTGAGAGGGGTCTCTGACTAAGTTGACTCCCATTTCCCCTCAGAGTGCAGTGTTTGTTGGAGGGATGTATTTGGAGTATGGATAGTGACATAGATTTCACCTGTTGGGAACTAGTCACAAGTCCTCCTCCTGTGGGGTCGTCAATATACTCCTATTCTATATCATCTACTGTTATGTTTCAGCACTGGTTTGGCTTTCTACTGGTTTCCTCCAGTAGTGGGGTGCCTATTGGTAAGTACTATTTTTTTATTGTATTGGCACTCTGTTAGCCTCTTAGGGTTTTTAAATATATACAGCTCTTAAAAATAAGAGACCACTGCAAATTATCAGTTTCTCAGGTTTCACTATTTATAGGTAAGTGTTTGAGTAAAATGAACATTTTTGTTTTAATCTGTTAACTACTGACAACAATTCTCACAAATTCCAAATAAAAATATTGACATTTAGAGCATTTATTTGCATAAAATGGCAACTGGTCAAAATAGCGAAAAAGATGCAATGTTTTCAGATCTCGAATAATGCCTTTTTAAATAACACCATGCTAATGTTTCAACTTAGCAATAGTTCAGAAATCAATATTTGGTGGAATAACCCTGATTTTCAATCACAGCTTTCATGCGTCTTGGCATGCTCTCCACCAGTTTTTCACATTTCTGTTGGAGGACTTTATACCACTTCTGGCACACAAACAATCAAGCAGGTCTGCTTTGTTTGATGGCTTGTGACCATTCATCTTCTGGATCACATTCTATATGTTTTCAATGGGGTTCTGGTCTGGAGATTGGGCTGGCCATGACCGGGTCGTGATCGGATGGTCCTTCATCTACACCTTGATTGACCTGACTGTGTGGCATGGGGATTGTCCTGCTGCAAAAACAATCCTCAGAGTTTAACATTGTCAGAGCAGAAGGAAGCAAGTTTTCTTCCAAGATAGCCTTGTATGTGGCATGATTCATGCGTCTTTCACAAAGATAAATCTTCCCAATTCCAGATCATCTTCTCTGATGAGTCCAATTTTCAGCTTTACCCAACACTTGCTCATTTAATGGTTGGACACAGAGTGTCACACCCACTGTGAAATGTGGTGGAGGATCGGTGACGATCTTCGGGTGCTTCAGCAAATTGGAATCTGGCAGATATATATGTGTGAAGGACACATGAATCAAGCCACATACAAGGACATCCTGGATGAAAACTTGCTTCCTTGTGCTCAGACAATATTCTCCAACTCTAAAGATTGTTTTTCCAGCAGGACAATGCTACATGCTGCACAGCCAGGTCAATCAAGGTGTGGATGGACAACCACCAGATCAAGACCTATCATGACTAGCCCAATCTCCATACCTGAACCCCATTGAAAACCTCTGGAATATGTTTAAGAGGAAGATGTATGGTCACAAACAAAGACAATATTTTTATTTGGAATTGGGGAGAAATGATGTCAGTTTATAGAATAAAACAAAAAACTTAATTTTACTCAAGCACATACCTATAAATAGTAAAACTTGAGAAACTGATAATTTTGCAGAGCTGGCTTTTAAGTCTGCACACGTCAGCAGGTCGGGATGGGCACACTTTTCCCCTTTATCTTTCATTGCGTTACGCACGTGCTCCCTTTCTCCTTAGTACCCTATCTGGATATCGGCCGTGGAGTCGGTCTAGGCTCCTGGTGCGTTATCATCTTTTTTTTTTTTTATTTTGATTACCGAGCCTTGCATTTTTTAAAAACAAATTTAAGAAGGGGTACGTGTTTTTTTTGTTTCTTGTTTTTTGCCTTCAGAAGCTTTAATTTTGGGGATTTAACTAGTTTGTTAGATTTAATTATATTTATGAACATTACTACTTTTGTAGTTTTCTGCTGTTATAGAGCTTTCTGTTTCTGTCACTAAAGCCACTTTAGAAGCTGTGTTCTCTGAACACTTTCCTACCAGTGTTTTTTGTGTACAGGCTGAGGTATTCCCTCCAGTGCATTTTTGCAACATATATCTAAATGTTCTAATGCACTCTGACCTGTCTAATGCTGCTCTTGCTTCTAAAAGTATTACTGCTCTGTTTGTTTGTTTGTTCCTTACAGCGGAGTTCTTCAGTTTTGGCTCCAGGAATTTAGGACTTTATGCGCTCTTCAGCTCTACGCTGCCTTCAACTAAGCGTATACAGTCAGTTCATGATTAACCTTTTAATAGCTGTAAGCCTGCTAAGGTTAATGTTTCTGTTCATGAAGCTGCTAAGTCCTCAGAGGGGTATTGTTCTGATAAACAGGGCTTTTTCTCTGATCTTGAATCAGAGATATCATCTTTTTTGTTTAGATTTGAAAAGAGATTTTCCTACTTTAGAGGTTTTAGATCCTAAAGAAGCTAGGTTCCAATCTGTAATCGTTTACATTAACCTAAAGTTACATCTCCTGATATTTTTTCTGTCCTTGATGCTGTCTTTTTGATAATCTCTAGGGTATGGGTTTAGCCAGGTAATCCCTTTTGTTTTTTCAAGGTTTAAGATGTTTTCTTTGCTGGCCTCTGTTATTGAACTTTTGGAATCCTTCCTTAGGAGGGATTTTTAGAAAGCATGTTTTCTTTTTAGACCAGCATTTTTTTTTTATTGATGGTGTTGCTGCTTTTCCCCCCATTTTGTTGTATAGTCTTTCTTTTGTAGTTTTCTTATAATCCTGCTAGTAAAGATTTTTTTTTATCCTTTTGGAATTGCTTTAATGTGCTTATGCTGTTGTTGACATAATTTAAATTAATTAAAAGAGTATGTTTTTGCAGTACTTTCTAGAAGGGAATCTGTTTGGGCTCTACAAATAACCGATAATCATACAGGGAGTGCAGAATTATTAGGCAAGTTGTATTTTTGAGGATTAATTTTATTATTGAACAACAACCATGTTCTCAATGAACCCAAAAAACTCATTAATATCAAAGCTGAATAGTTTTGGAAGTAGTTTTTAGTTTTTTTTTAGTTATAGCTATTTTAGGGGGATATCTGTGTGTGCAGGTGACTATTACTGTGCATAATTATTAGGCAACTTAACAAAAAACAAATATATACCCATTTCAATTATTTATTTTTACCAGTGAAACCAATATAACATCTCAACATTCACAAATATACATTTCTGACATTCAAAAACAAAACAAAAACAAATCAGTGACCAATATAGCCACCTTTCTTTGCAAGGACACTCAAAAGCCTGCCATCCATGGATTCTGTCAGTGTTTTGATCTGTTCACCATCAACATTGCGTGCAGCAGCAACCACAGCCTCCCAGACACTGTTCAGAGAGGTGTACTGTTTTCCCTCCTTGTAAATCTCACATTTGATGATGGACCACAGGTTCTCAATGGGGTTCAGATCAGGTGAACAAGGAGGCCATGTCATTAGATTTTCTTCTTTTATACCCTTTCTTGCCAGCCACGCTGTGGAGTACTTGGACGCGTGTGATGGAGCATTGTCCTGCATGAAAATCATGTTTTTCTTGAAGGATGCAGACTTCTTCCTGTACCACTGCTTGAAGAAGGTGTCTTCCAGAAACTGGCAGTAGGACTGGGAGTTGAGCTTGACTCCATCCTCAACCCGAAAAGGCCCCACAAGCTCATCTTTGATGATACCAGCCCAAACCAGTACTCCACCTCCACCTTGCTGGCGTCTGAGTCGGACTGGAGCTCTCTGCCCTTTACCAATCCAGCCACGGGCCCATCCATCTGGCCCATCAAGACTCACTCTCATTTCATCAGTCCATAAAACCTTAGAAAAATCAGTCTTGAGATATTTCTTGGCCCAGTCTTGACGTTTCAGCTTGTGTGTCTTGTTCAGTGGTGGTCGTCTTTCAGCCTTTCTTACCTTGGCCATGTCTCTGAGTATTGCACACCTTGTACTTTTGGGCACTCCAGTGATGTTGCAGCTCTGAAATATGGCCAAACTGGTGGCAAGTGGCATCTTGGCAGCTGCACGCTTGACTTTTCTCAGTTCATGGGCAGTTATTTTGCGCCTTGGTTTTTCCACACGCTTCTTGCGACCCTGTTGACTATTTTGAATGAAACGCTTGATTGTTCGATGATCACGCTTCAGAAGCTTTGCAATTTTAAGAGTGCTGCATCCCTCTGCAAGATATCTCACTATTTTTGACTTTTCTGAGCCTGTCAAGTCCTTCTTTTGACCCATTTTGCCAAAGGAAAGGAAGTTGCCTAATAATTATGCACACCTGATATAGGGTGTTGATGTCATTAGACCACACCCCTTCTCATTACAGAGATGCACATCACCTAATATGCTTAATTGGTAGTAGGCTTTCGAGCCTATACAGCTTGGAGTAAGACAACATGCATAAAGAGGATGATGTGGTCAAAATACTAATTTGCCTAATAATTCTGCACTCCCTGTAAGGGCTTTATGGTTAAAGTCTTGGTCTACTGATATGGTGTCAGGGTACCAGGAATCAGACAGAGATGTGAAATACTAAAATAATCACACCTTTTATTAAAAAAAAAAACAAATATAAAAAAGTGTCCTAAACAACAAGCCATGAGTCAAAGCCAGAGCTGGTACTCAGACAAGCCGGGTCAGGTGCCAAAGCAAGTAGTCAGACACGCCGGGGTCAGGAACACAAAGATCAGCAAAGTCTGGAACAAGCCAGGGATCAGGAACCAGAAGGGACGTCAAACAAACCAGGTTAAACACAGGAACACAGGCACTCACAAAGAAATCTGAGATAATGCAAGGGCAAAGGCAGACTGAACTGAGGCACTTTAAATAGTAAGTGATGACATCATAATTCTGGGACTGAAACATGTCTCTCACTGATGATGTTCTCCAGTTTGGCCATAAGAGGGCACCTAGGTTTAGTGAGCAGTGTTACACACTCTGCAGCAGTCGAAGAGAGAGACAGGTGAGTGTTTTTAAACAAAAGCAGGGTGAAACCCTGATATATGGTTTCTAAATGCAGGCTTTTTACCTTTCTCTTTTTCAGGGAATGATGTAATTTTGTTCTGGTTTGGATTCTATTATCTCTGCTGAGACTAGAGGTAAGGGAGCTTTTTCTTCCTCAAGACATAACATCCTATGGTTAATTCTGTTTCTTTCTTTCTTTTTTTCCCTTTTTCATCTGAACAGGGAATAGAAATCTGGTTCCTCTTCAAAGAAGCTTAGTTCCTTTGGCTTGGCTTGGAAGTATTGTTCTGTCTGGATGAAGTTTAAGCAGTCCTTAAAAATCTATTTCCTCATTCAAGTTTGCATTAAGGTATAATCCGCATTCCAGAAGCTCTTTTAGGGGGCAGGTTTTGCTTTTTCTCTGGAGGCTTGGTTATCAAATACATTTCGGAATAAGGTCTTCCAAAGGAAGGTTTATTTTGTCCTTTTATGCTAAAAATTCTTTAAACGCTCAGGCCTTTTTCAGTTTCTGTTCTGATATCCATTTAAATCTTTTCTTTCTTCCAAATGAAGGAGCTTTCAGGCCAGTTCCTTCTTTCGAAATAGAAACTACTTGGACTATTCTGCTTTTTGTTCTGTAAGATCAGTGTATGTCCTCAGTAGATTTAAAGGATACTTACTTTCATGTTCCTATTTTCCTTTCTAGACAAACTATTACAGTTTGCTGCTCTACTATTTGGTCTGGTTATAGCTCCCAGAATATTCTTAAGGGTTCTGAGTACCCTTTTTTCTGTTATCATAATTCAGGTTATTGTGGTGTTTCTTTACCTGGACATTACCTTGGATCAAGCTCCATCAGCAGAATTTCAGATTGTCAGACTGTTATTTCTTCAACAACATGGTTGGGAATTTAATTTTCTAAAGAAGTTTGCTGGTTCCTCAGAAAAGAGCTGTTTTTTTCTGGGGACTTAGATGGATTAATTTTCCATGAGTCTCTCTTTGATCAAAGAAGATTGAAACTGGTGTCAGCTTGTCATAGCTTTCAGTTTCTTTGTTTTCCCTCAGTAGATCTTTTGCATGCAGATATTAGGTCTCATGATTGTGGGAGTCTATTCAGCTTGCTTGTTTTCTCATGAAGCTTCTTTAGCTTTGCATGCTTCAGCAATGGTGTAGGGAATTATCTATCTTTTTAAACAATAACAGTTTTCAAGTGCACTGTCCCTTTAAGCCAATTTCTCTTTTCATCCGCCCTTATTTTTCATTACTCATGAACTCCACAAATTGGGTATTAATTCCCAGGAGTAATGGATTGTGAATTCCCACCACCTGTATGAAAGAAAACATAATTTATACTTGCCTGATAAATTCATACCTTTACTGGTGATGAGAGTTCGCGAGACCCCACCCTGATTTGTTGGTGGGGTTTTTTTTCCTGCTCCTAGTTGTTTGCTCCTATTTCTTAAATGGACTCTCAACGCCATGAAAGGAATACATTTATCAGGTAGATATAAATAGTTTTTTTTACACAAAACAAGAGGTGTTTAATGCTCCTGTTAGACACTGTTTTTTCATACATGCTAATTAAGGGCAACTTCACATAGCTGTGCACCCTATACTGTGCCTTGTGTTGTAAGCTTTTCTTTCATGTAATTGGCAAGAATCCATGAGCTAGTGACGTATGGGATATACAATCCTACCAGGAGGGGCAAAGTTTCCCAAACCTCAAAATGCCTATAAATACACCCCTCACCACACCCACAATTCAGTTTTACAAACTTTGCCTCCTATGGAGGTGGTGAAGTAAGTTTGTGCTCGATTTCTTCTATGATAAGCGCTTCTAAGCATTCTGAAGCCCAATTCCTCTGAGTACAGTATTTGTCTGAGGGATGTGAAGGGTGTATTGCCTATTGATTTTATGGTTTTCCTCACGGGAAATCTTTTCAAAGGTTCTCTGTTATCGGTCGTAGGGATTCATCTCTTTCCTCCCTTTTCAGATCGACAATATACTCTTATATACCATTACCTCTGCTGATACTTTTTCAGTACTGGTTTGGCTATCTGCTATATGTGGATGGGTGTCTTTCGGTAAGTAGGTTTTTCTTATTTAAGACACTCTCAGCTATGGTTTGGCGCTTTATTTATTAATATAAAGTTTTATATATATGTATTATACTTATATTTGCCATGAGTCAGGTCTATGTATATTTCCTTTTGCAGACTATCAGTTTCAGTTTGGGAAGCATGTTTAGGAAGTTATTTGTCTTACCTGGGGTATAGTACTTTTTTCAAATTGACTGTTTTTCCTTTTAATTTTGCGGGCAAAATTAGGCTCGTTAGGGCGCAAAATGCTGTTATTTATTGCGTCTTTGACGCAAGTTAATAATTTCTGGCATCTTAGTTGACACAAGATTGCATCTGTTATGACACGAGGAGCGTCATTTCCGGATGTTGTTGGTGTCAAAAAAAATTTCAACTTCCTTTTGCGTTGTGCGCCATACTTGGCGCCAGAAAATTTAGTTTATTTTCCACCCCACTTCCTATATGCCTTCTTGCCTTCTATGCTCAGAGGGCTATGCTGTTTGCATTTTTTCCCATTCCGGAAACTGCCATATAAGGAAATTATAATTTTGCTTTAATTTTGTTTTTTCTTTTACATTTTGCAAGATGTCTCAATCTGATCCTGTCTCAGAAGCAACTGTTGGAACCCTGCTGCCTGATCACAGTTCTACCAAAGCTAAGTGTATCTGTTGTAAGTTAGCGGAGATTATATCTCCAGCTGTAGTATGTAACAGTTGTCATGATAAGCTTTTGCACGCAGAAAACACTTCCATCAGTACTGGTACAGTTTCTGTTGTTCCTTCCACATCTAATGTACATGATATCCCTGTTGATATGAAAAATTATATTGCAGATGCTATTCCGCCTTCTAATAAACGTAAAAGGTCTTTAAAAACTTCTCATAAAATGACCGACAACATACTGAAATATCCTCCTCTAATGAGGATCTCTCTGATTCAGAAGATCTTACCTCAGATATTGATACTGACATATGTACTTATCTTTTCAAGATTGAGTATATTCGTTCCTTGTTAAAAGAAGTGTTGGTTACTTTGGATATTGAGGAGTCTAGTCCTCTTGATATCAAAACTAGTAAACGTTTAAATTCGGTTTATAAACCTCCTGTGGTTACTCCTGATGCTATTTCTGATGTGATTGCTAAGGAATGGATTAAGCCTGGTACTTCTTTCATTCCTTCTTCTAGGTTTAAAAGGTGGTACCCTTTGCCAGCAGCTAGATTAGAGTTTTGATGGGGCTATTTCTACTCTTACCAAATGTACTACTATTCCTATGGAAGATAGTACTTCTTTTAAAGATCCTTTAGATAAGAAACTTGAATCTTATCCAAGGAAAGCTTATTTATATTCTGGCTATCTTCTCAGGCCTGCCATTGCTATGGCTGATGTCGCGGCTGCATCAACCTTTTGGTTGGATAGCTTAGCGCAACATGATACAGATCCTGATTTGTCTAGCATTGTTCGTTTGCTTCAACATGCTAATCATTTTATCTGTGATGCTATTTTTGATATTATCAAAATTGAGGTTAAATCTATGTCTTTAGCTGTTTTAGCTAGAAGTGCTTTATGGCTCAAATCTTGGAATGCTGACATGGTTTCTAAGTGTCTATCACTGGGGGGAAAGGATAAAGCTTATAATCGTTTTCATTCCTTTCGACAGAACAAGGAACAGAAAACCAATCCTTCCCCTAAAGACTATGGTTCCAATTGGAAACCTTCTTCAAGTTGGAATAAATCCAAGTCTTTTAAGAAACCAAAGCCAGCCCCCAAGTCTGCATGAAGGTGCTACCCTTGATCCAGTTCAGCTGGTGGGGGGCAGATTGAAATTATTCCAAGACATTTGGGCAGATTCTGTTCAAAATCTGTGGATTTAGAGTATTGCCTCTCAAGGGTATCGAATAGATTTCAGAGTAAGATCTCCTGTGAGAAGATTCTTTCTCTCTCATGTTCCAGCAAATCTGGGTACCTGTCCAGGTCCAGGGATCCTCAGGCGGAGATGGTGAATGCTTTAGCAGTTCCTTGGTTTTACCAACCTGCTTATATCTTTCCGCCTCTAGTTCTTCTTCCAAGAGTGATCTCCAAGATCATTATGGAACAATCTTATGTGTTTCTGATAGCACCAGCGTGACCTCACAGGTTTTGTTATGCGGATCTTGTTTGGATGTCCAGTTGCCAGCCTTGGACACTTCCTCTAAGACCAGACCTTCTGTCTCAAAGGCCGTTTTTCCATCAGGATCTCGTTAAATTTGAAGGTATGGAAATTGAACGCTTAGTGCTTAGTCATAGAGGTTTCTCTGACTCAGTGATTAATACTATGCTACAGGCTCATAAGTCTGTTTTAAGGAAGATTTATTATCAAGTTTGGAAGACCTATATTTCATGGTGTTCTTCTCATAAATTCTCCTAGCATTCTTTTAGAATTCCTAGAATTTTACAGTTTCTTCAGGATGGTTTGGATAAAGGTTTGTCTGCAAGTACTTCGAAGGGACAAATCTCTGCTCTTTCTGTTTTATTTCATAGAAAGATTGCTAAGCTTCATGATATTCACTGTTTTGTTCAGGATTTGGTTCATATCAAGCCTGCTATTAAATCAATCTCTCCTCCTTGGATTCTTAATTTGGTTTTGAAGACTTTGCTGGCTCCTCCTTTTGAGCCTATGCATTCTTTGGATATTAAACTACTTTCTTGGAAAGTGTTGTTTCTTTTGGCTATCTCTTCAGCTAGAAGAGTTTCCAAATTGTCTGCTCTCTCTTGTGAGTCTCCTTTTCTGATTTTCCATCAGGATAAGGCTGTTTTGCGGACTTTGTTTAAATTTCTTCCTAAGGTTGTGAATTCTAACAACATTAGTAGGGAAATTGTTGTTCCTTCCTTGTGTCCTAATACCAAGAATGCTCTTGAAAGACCTTTGCATTCATGGGATGTTGTAAGAGCTTTGAAATAATATGTTGAAGCTACTAAACATTTCAGGAAGACTTCTAGTCTATTTGTTGTCTTCTCTGGTTCTAGGAAAGGCCAGAAAGCTTCTGCCATTTCTTTGGCATCTTGGTTAAAGCTTTTGATTCATAAAGCTTATTTGGAGGCTTGACAGTCCCCACCTCAGAGGATCACAGCTCATTCTACTAGATCAGTCTCCACTTCTTGGGCTTTTAAGAATGAAGCTTCAGTTGATCAGATTTGCAAAGCAGCAACATGGTCTTGCTTACATTTACTAAATTTTACCATTTTGATGTATTTGATGTATTTCTTCTGAAGCAGTCTTTGGTAGAAAAGTTCTTCAGGTAGCTATATATATATATATATATATATATATATATATATATATATATATATATATATATATATATATATATATATATATATATATATATATATATATATATATATATATATATTCATACATACATATACACACACACACACACACACATTTACATATATATGTACCTCTGTTGGTCACCATTTCATCCTAACCACTCTATCCAAAACCTCAAAATCAAGATTCTCAGAGGCAACTTTAAAAACACAGTGGAAATAAAAACATTTGAAATTAAAATAATACACTTCAACTCACTAAATTCTGGACTAAATTTTTGTAATATACTTTCATATAGTGTATTACATTGTATATTCCACACTCTGTATACATAGGTACACAGGTAAGCCTATGTACATACTTATGCCATTATTATTATTCCCTATTTTCTTTTTTCTTCTTATTCTTTCCTTTCTTCTTTTTTGACTATTTATAACCCCCCCCCCGTATACATAATTTCACATCTTTATACATATTGATTCCATTTTGATATATAACTTCATGTCATTATATTCTCTATTTTAAACTATATATTTCCCCTGTCTGTTCTCCTACACTGCACACTGCCTCTGTCACCTAAGCCCCCCTCATTAATTTTACGACACCCCCTCTTCTCCCTGCGCTCAGACCTTTGTAACACTTTCTGTCCTTTTTAGCCAGTCTGTATTTTAAGATATAATCTGTAAATTCCATTTAATTGGTCAGTATTGCTTCAGACTTGAAAAAGGAAGGAATACTTACGAAAGTTTGTCAACTTTAAATGTATAGTTAGACCAATAAAAAAGGATCATATCTCAATGCAATACTCTTGTTATTTTGTGTTATATATATATATTTATATATATATATATATATATATATATATATATATATATATATATATATATATATATATATATATGTATATATATATAAAAAATCAATGTAAATATTTGCATAGGAAATTAGCACATCTAGGCAAGATTCCCCGCTTGCTTTTGCCCAGAAATACTTAATATACAATGTTACCAATGCACAAGAGAATTCTGGGTAAGATATGCAAATTCTCAGTTTTTTTGCTTCAAAATACTGTTTTAACACAGCGATCCTTTTAACAGGATTATTGCAGCAAACCAGAAATCACTCACTAGACAGCCTGTTTCATTCTTTTTGGAACTCATCAGTAGGAGATAGATTTCTGGTTGCTGCATTGGTAAAGCTATTTTCATGGTTAAACAAAAATTCATTAAAATTATGGGGGGAGATAAAAAACTGAAATTAAAATCCTCCATGTCTCAAAATTAAATCAATGTAAATATTTGCATAGGAAATTAGCACATCTAGGCAAGATTCCCCGCTTGCTTTTTTCCCAGAAATACTTAATATACAATGTTACCAATGCACAAGAGAATTCTCAGTAAGATATGCAAATTTTTTATCTCCCCCCATTATTTAGGGCCCAGTGTCAGAAAGTTAGGTCTCCACCAGAGGTCATGGGTCTTACAGTAGGACAATGATTTAAAGCACATGTCAAAAAGCACCCATAAATGGTTTTAAGACAAAGCACTGGAGAGTACTGAAGAGTCCAGATCTTAATCCCATAGAGCACCTGTGGAGAGATCTCAAAACAGCAGTTGGGAAAAGGAACCCTTCCAATCTGAGAGACCTGGAGCAGTTGTGGAAAGAAGAGTGGTCCACAATTCCAGTAGAGAGGTGTAAGAAACTCATTGATGGTTACAGGAAGCGATTGATTTCAGTTATTTTTTTCAAGGGGTGTGCTACCAAATATTAAATTGAGGTTGCCAATAATTTTGTCCAGTCCATTTTTGGAGTTTTGTGTGGAATGTGTCAGATTTGGCTTTTTTCTCTCATACCAAAACAAGGAAAAGAAATGCAGGGGTGCCAATATTTTTGGTTATTGACTGTGTATATATGTATATAGGTTATATTATATATATATTATATATATATATATATATATATGTGTGTGTGTGTTTATGTATGTGTGTGCATATATATTTATTATAGTGACGTTTCAGAGTAAGAATGCCCCTTCTTCAGACCGGTCTAAGAAGGGGCATTCTTGCTTCAAAACGTCATTATAAATATCACAATTGACACAAGTCCAGTGAGTGCGAATCTTTACTATATTGGATACAATGTTTCCTGGCAGTTGCTGTTTCTTTTGAGATGTGAGTGCAAATCCACCTGACTTCTATATATATATATCTATATAGTATCCAAACAGCAGGCACTCACTGGACTTTATTGTAAAATATAAATACTTTATTGCATCAAGTTAAAACAGACAAACGTTTCGGCACTGCATTGTGCCTTTGTCAATGTCAAAAAATACACAATAGCACACAACCAGAGTGCAGCTCCACACCCCAGAACAAATCTCTATATACATATTAAAAACAACATATATATACTTATCAATCACTCTCGAATTTGCCGCCAAACCTCCGCATTACACTCCAGGAGGTACACTACTGACGTCACGCTGACACGCTAATCGTGCCTAGCGTGATGACGCATGGCACGGCGTTGCCATAGCAACGTCTAAGCGTCCGGCGGTGGAGAAATGGGGAATACCCGATGCTACTGTGCGCATGACAGGAAAGAGGTATAGTGTTTAAAAGAAATGTTGCTAATGGCAACCAATAAACACAATAGTCAGCGAGATCACAGACTCACCGGGTATTCCCTAGCAGGAGGCAGCAGTAGCTAAAATCATTTGGACCATGGTACACAATACTGACAGGGTAGTGAATGCATGGACTAGGGACAGCACTAACCGGGCAAATAAACGTGTATATCACATTATTAGCATACTACTATTAGACCAATAGTGTAAAAAATACACACATATGGAAATGTTGCTACACCTGCAGCCCAGAGTTATCCTACTTAAGTGACATCCTAGTCCACCCATAGAGAACCACTATTAAAATAAATACAAATTGTAGAGCCCTAACCTACTTCAGGAAACTTGGAGTATGGTAGAGTGTATATGTCAAATAAGCGGACACCCTCCATCTACTACGATACTTGGAAGACATAGATAGTAAAGATCTGTAGTGTTTAATAGAAAGGGCTAAAATCCAGGGTGGTGTTAAGTCCCTTTGGGGCCAGAGTATCTAATTTAAAGATCCATCGGCTCTCGCGTTGGAGTAATGTTTTGCCTCTATCCCCTCCCCTTGGGTTAGGTGGGATATGATCTATAAGCATAGATCTAATGCTGGACACCGGGTGTTTCAGTAATGCACAATGGCGTGCCACGGGTTGGTCTGATTCTCCATTTTTTAATGCTTCTCGGATCGCAAAACGATGGTTTGCCATCCGGTCTCGAAAAGAGGTGATCGTCTTTCCAATGTACACCAGGGCACACGGACAGGTGAGCATGTAAACCACATGCGTACTTGTACAGCTCAAGCGATGATTTATTTTATACCGCTGATTCTTATGGGGATGCTGAAAGGAGTCTCCCTTACGCATGCTGTTGCATGTGGTGCAGCTCCCACAAGGGAAGCATCCTTTTCTTGATGATTTCAACCAGGACTCTGTTTTGTAGTGATCCACAGGATCAGATTTAACGAGGATGTCCCTCAAATTACTGGATCTCCGATACACCAACCTAGGTGCTGTCATATTCTGAAATGGTAAGGAGGGGTCAGTACCAACCACAGGCCAGTGGCGACGTGCAGCGTTAGATATGCGTTCACATCCAGGTGTGAATGTAGTAATCAGGTTAAGGTGCTTTGATGTGTCCTTGTTGCGAATACCAGTATCCGTTTGTGTATCTGGCCCCAGTAATTTCCTTTGGGTGTCCAAGATTTCTTTCATAGGATAGCCTCTCCTTTTCAATTTCTCACCCATCTCCTTAACTTGGATCTTCTGCAGGGGTGTCTCGCTATTGTTTCTCAGTGCTCTAGTGAGTTGGGAGGTGAGAATACCCTTTTTCTGGTGTTTAGGGTGAAAGCTACTGGCATGTAACAATGAATTTCTGTCGGTTGGTTTAGTGTACAACTTGGTACCAAACCTCAGATTGCCCGAGTCATTCACCTTAAAAATATTGAGGTCTAGGGGGGGGGCGGAGCTACGCCGTGCTGGAGCATGGACGCACTGTAAAAGAGCTCCGGAGCTGTTTGGGACCTTTGGGCATTAATAACGGCATAAATGCTACCAATTACCGCTGCCACGTCATCCTAATTAGTGTCTAACAACCCAGACACACTATTCACTTTGCAACTTCGAGGGAAATCTGTTGCGGAACTATCTGTAACAAGAACTGCAGACGCCATCTTACCGCCACACAGGACCCCTGATCGGCGACTAGTGCCGCTTATGCTGTTTGCCACGTGAGGCCTCCTACCCGACTGCACTCCTGAACGGCTCTGTTGGGGGATCCTGCCGGTCCGGATTCTCCCCGGCTTCACCATCTGCCGGTGGCCCGACACGCAACTGCCTCCCACGTGGCTACAGGTACTCATAACTACGCACTCCATCCTAACAGACACTAATGCTAGAGGCCTCCACTCTCACCTCTCAGGATTATATATTCCCATACAACACTCATTTAGCCTCTCTGAGTGGCCAGTAAACCTACGCTCTTTTGAGTCATTGCTTGACCGGACCTCACCAGTACACTTTTTTGGTCCGTTGCAGTTCTGCAGTACAACTTAATATTTCCTTCTGAAGTTTAGCGCATGGACTGTTGCCTTATACAGAAATTGATCCCTTGAGCTTAACCCAGAGAGACTGTAATAGATTTCTCCATAAGATCCCTGCTACTCAGTGCAGGAAGAACCAAAAAGAAATTTTCTTTACTATTAGCCTATTTTTCACAATATTTTGCTACGCCACCAATCTCTCTCACCATGACAAGTAAGAAAGGAAATAAACCTGACAAACCCACAAAAACACTAACTCTGGGCCCCTCAGTAACATCATTTTTTCACCCTCAAGAAACTGTAACGACGGATAATGCACAATCCTCAGAACTGCCCTCCACTGTTCTTAACCCTTCTTCATCCCAAGATTCCCTACAATCTATTCAGACACAGATAGCGGGACTGCCATCCAAATCAGATATAGAATCCTTAAAGAAATTTATTAAAGATGAAATCAAAGATCTTAAAAAAGACCTTAACGAATTGGGCTCCAGAATGGAATTTTTAGAAGACGGACAGGAACATCTCAACAACATGGTCAGCACCAATACTCAAAACATTAATGTGCACGACTCTATGATCCAAAACTTAAACGACAAAATCGAAGACCTCGAGAATCGAGGAAGAAGAAACAATCTCCGCTTGAGGGGGATACCAGAGGATGTCTCTACTGAACAACTCAGGACATATGTCACAGAATTTTTTCACTTCCTCTTACCCCAAGCCCCTCTTATTCAGAACGACGACATCGAGAGAATCCATAGGGCTCTAAGACCTCCTGCTAAACCGCCTGCCCCACCTAGGGACGTTATCCTTAGATTTCTTAAATACACCACAAAAGAAGAGATCTGGCAATCTGCCAGAACCCGACGGACCATTCAATTTCACAACCACTCCCTACAAGTATATCAGGATCTCTGCCCTCAGACAATCCAGCGCAGAAGAGAGGTCCGCTTTATCACCAAAACTTTACAAGAACACAATGTCAGATACCGTTGGGGCTTTCCATTCAGCCTAATCATCTCCCACAATGGAGGCCAACTTGTCTATAAAGGCTTCTCAGACCTGGACCACATTTCTAAGAAACTTAACCTTACATTCGAACAACCTCCTGAGTCGATCATCACTAGCCAACACCACCTGATACATTCAGATGACGAGGCACCGAAAGACCAGAGACCTAGCTGGTCGAGAATACTACCTAAGAGACGCAGAACAGGCCTTGCCACCACTTCTACAGGATCCTAAACTGACCACTTACTAACTTCCCATTGAAAATTCCCACAAGCCTTACCCCATAGGCTAATTGTTCATTCATACCCTTATTCCTCAATACATTTGAGGGATCTGTCTCCAGTTTTTCTCCCTCGAAGAAAACCTGCAAGTGACTTATACTCTGGACTGGTACAGTATAAACCCACTACACCTGGGCTTGTATTGACATGCTTCTTAGATTTACCTTACATGCTACTTTGCCCATATGAGTATGTTGCTCAAGCTATAATTATGCCATATATTTATGTTTGTCTAACAAATTTCACCCCTTAGGTTCCATAACATCATTCCACCCCCCTGGATGATGTATCTAACGTCCTTTCCAGGCCGCAGTACTGGCTGCGGTAACCTGGACCAAGTTGTTTTTCTGTTTTTGTTGTTGTACGCCCAGTTTATTCATGCAAGTTCTGCTGTAATTGTTCAAGTTTATTTGTGTGTGTTATATTCAAAACGTATTATGCTCATTTTCACATATCTTTATCATATTGCTCAAGGTCATTATAGATTTATCTTTATCACCTCTGTTTACCTTCTCACCAGAGGTATTTGGTTGCTACGTGTCTGCTTATATTACCATGTTCCCCACTCTGCCCTTACTTTTTCATTTGTCTTCTACTCCTCCCTTAGTCATTGGGCCATCATAGACCCCCTACCTTACTCTCACAGCCGCCCTACCCTCCTAGGCGACATCTCTCTATCCTCGACTTCAGCGCTCACCCACTCACATAGACATGGATAGGAACCCCAGATCCATCTCCATCGCTTCTCATAATGTAAAGGGCTTTAATACCCCTCAGAAAAGATCGAGGGCCATGAGGGAATTCCAAAAACTCAAATACGATATCATCCTACTCCAGGAAACCCATTTCAAAAAAGGTAGAGAGCCATTATTATCTCTTAGGAAATTTGGCCAGGTGTACTTATCCTCTCACTCGACAAAGCACAATGGGGTAGGCATTTTGATCAGAAATCAGATCCCCTTCACCCCCTCTAATATATACAGAGACAGGGAAGGTAGACTAGTGATTATCACCGGCCGGCTGTTTAATAGGACAGTAACCATTGCCAACATATATGCCCCTAATTCCAACCCTACTGGGTTCTACCACCAGTCCTGTACTATCATTTCAGAAATGACTAGAGGCACCCTGATCCTGGGGGGTGATTTCAATTTGGCCTTAGACCCTGGTCTTGACTGTTCCTCCGGCCACACATCAATCCCCCAAAAAACCCTTAAGTCAGTAAAGTCCTCCCTCTCCAAATTGAATTTACACGACACCTGGAGAATCTACCATCCCCAGGAAAAAGATTATTCTTTTTACTCATACCCCCACCAATCCTACTCTCGTATCGATTATATAATGATTGATGTTTCAAGTCTGACCCTAGTGCAAGCTACCGACATCTCCCCCATAACCTGGTCTGACCATGCTAGGATTAGTTGCACACTGTCGTGGCCCACCTCCCAGAGATTAGACTACACTTGGAAGTTAGATGAGTCCTTACTGTCCGACCCTATGATTAAAATACAACTACAAGAAAAACTCACTTCCTACTTTAGATTAAATTCTACACCTGGGATGTCTCCCCTTAATATCTGGGAGGCACACAAATGTGTCATCAGGGGGGACCTCATTGCAATCAAGGCAGATAGGAGACGGCAACACTCTCTAGCCCTTAAAAACTTACTAGAAGAACTGACAAAACTTCAAGACTCCCACAAGAGATTTCCTAAGTCACACTCCCTCCTCGATCATATCCAACATAAACAAAAACAACTAGACTTACTTTTAGGGGTTGAGGCTAAACGTAGGGCCCTCTTCCTTAGAAGGAGATTTTACGAAGGGGGAAATAAACAAGGTAGACTACTAGCGAGACTCCTCCGCAGTAAAGCTTCCAAAAAATACATTATGCACATAAAAGACGCTAAAGGGAAAACCTGGCACTCCTCCTCTGATATAGCTGATAAATTTAAAAACTTCTATGAGGAGCTATACAATTTACATAAAGAAAGAGCCCCCCCCTCCCAGGAGGCCATTTCAGAATACCTAGCATCTATTGATCTACCCTCCCTCTCCACAGACCAAAAATCAGACCTAGACTCTCCTTTTACTTTAAAAGAACTCCAGACAGCTATCCGATCCTTCCCCACCGGCAAGGCCCCTGGTCCAGATGGTTTTACCCATTCATACTACGCTAAATTCCTCGACATTCTGGCCCCCCCTCTTTTAGCTTACTTTCTAGATATCGACAATGACGTCCCCTTCCCATCCTTGTCCCTCCAAGCCCACATTTCCGTTATCCCAAAACCTAACAAGTCCCCTGACAATATCCCGAATTACAGACCAATATCCCTATTGAACGCAGATATCAAAATTTATGCGAAAATGATAGCGACTAGATTAAATCGTTATCTCCCAGACCTAATCCACCGAGACCAAGTGGGCTTTATCCCTTTCAGAGAGGCGAGGGACAATACAGTCCGGAACCTGTTTCTCCTCTGGCATGCCAAAACGCAAAATCTCCCCACGATCTTTCTCTCAACCGACGCGGAGAAAGCGTTCGACCGCGTCGGCTGGCCGTTTCTTAAAGCCACCCTTCAGTCCCTGGGCATTGGAGACTCTATGCTCCATAGAATCTTAGCCCTGTATGATTGCCCGTCCGCTCGAATATCTCTCAACGGCATTCTCTCCCCTCCCTTTCAGATTTCAAATGGCACTAGACAAGGATGCCCCCTGTCCCCCTTATTGTTTGTCTGCCTCCTAGAAACATTCGCATCCAGAATCCGACAAAATTCAAAAATTCATGGTATCTCGATCCAGGGGGAGTCCTACAAACTCTCTTTATTCGCAGACGATGTGCTATTCTCCCTCACCGACCCCTCACAATCCATTCCAGCCCTTATAGATGAACTCACACTTTTTAATACCCTGACTAACTTCCTGATCAATCACTCCAAATCCGAATACCTGGGGGTCTCCCTGCCGCCACTCCTCAGACAACAACTTAACTCATCCTGCCCCTTTCGCCAATGCTCCTCCCACCTAAAATACCTAGGCACCCTCCTCACAGAGGAGATAGATTCCATATATAATTTAAACTTTGCCCCTTTAAAACTTTCTCTAGAGCGGGAACTTTCATCCTGGCACTCCAGGCACCTTTCCTGGATGGGTAGAATCAATGCAATTAAAATGACGGCCTTCCCCAAACTTCTATACCTGCTGCAAACTCTACCCATACCCCTCCCCCCCCGATTTCTCTCTAACATACAAAAACTATTCACATCTTTTATCTGGGGTGGTAAGCACTCAAGAATTAATAATAAAGTTATGATGAGTCCCCGAGTTCACGGAGGTCTGGGAGTCCCCGATCTTAACCTTTATAACCATGCCATCTTTATACAGAGAATCGTGGATTGGAGACTCCACAGATCCCAGAAAAGATGGGTTGTCTTAGAGGAACTCATAAATACTGGGCTTAACTTACAATCTTGTTGCTGGGACCCGGGGGGCGGAGTTGTACCGGAGGGAATAATGAACCCAATTACCAAAGAAACCTTGACTCATTGGGACAAGATCAATAGACTTAACCCTTACCTCTCATCTAGGCCCTCCCCATTGACATCACTACTTTTTAATCATGAGTTTTCCCTGACGACCTGCAGAAGAATTCCTGAGGACCCTTCCCCCTCGACTGACATTTCCATATACCACATCACTGATAATGAGCGCCTTCTGACACAAGCTCAACTTATAGAGTCAGGCTTTACTTGGGCCCACAACTGGTTCACCTTCAGGAAGATCCACCACTACATTACATCCCATAGACATCACCTTAACATGCTGAGACCACTGACCAATCTAGAAAAATTATTTTCCTCCACCTCTATTCTCAACCACACCCTCTCCAGAATATACTCCATCTTAACCTACCCCCCTCCTGGCAACCTTCCCCATTCTATGGAATCCTGGGAAAGGGAACTGGGGGTCACTATTCTCCCACAGATGGCCTCCTCTATGTTCATCAACACTAAATCCTCCTCTTCCTCTGCTGGCTTGCTAGAACTGAACTACAAAATACTCCACAATTGGTATCTTACACCACGCAGACTACATAAATTATACCCCACAACTACGAACCGATGCTGGCGCTGTGGCCACGTGGGCAGTGGCATGGGCCACATGTGGTGGTGGTGTACTGTCATCAACTCATTCTGGAGATCCCTCATTGGGGAAATAGAGACTATCTTCCAAAAAACATTACCTTGCGACCCCCTGCTATACCTCTTAAATAAAAACATCAAACTCCCATCCAAACCACTCATCACCTTGTTTCGTATCTTTATAAACAGTGCCAAATCCCTTATAGCCAAAAATTGGAAGTCCGCAGACCCCCCCACTATTGCACAATGGAGAGCTAAAGTTTCAGATCTTCTAGAACTTGAGGAATACAGGGCTTATAGATTAGATAATAGGGACCATTTTATCACTGCTCAGATTACCTGGGAACAGTATCTCAAGAACACTCTCGACTTATCGCTTGCTGTGCAGGACACCGCTTAACTAACCATTCTTACCCGTCATCCATAGATTCTATTTTGACTATTCCTAATTGACCCAGACACACTATTACTTCGACTCTAGCAGACACATTTGACCGTTGCTAATTCAATGTAAGCAAACGATATCCCCCACCCTAATTCCAACCAACCCTCTTATCCGCTTTCCCCTTTTCCCCCTTCCTTCACCCTCCTTTTTTTTTTTTCCCTCCCCCCTCGCCCTACCTCCATTCTCCCTTCAGCCCTATGTATATATTGTTTACTTGACTTTGATTTTTCTCACGAAACTGAATGTTTGTAACAAGCATGTTCTGGCTGATTCTATGTTGTAAACTTCTTATAATCCCTTTAATAAAAAGAATTTGGATTAAAAATATTGAGGTCTAGGAAATTCACACCCTCAAGACTGAATTCAAGCTTGAATCGTATAGGACTGACCATGAGGTTCAAATGTGACACCCACTCCCGCAATGATGGCTCGCCCCCTCGCCATATAAGGAACACATCATCGATATAGCGAGTGTAATAAATCACTTGCGAGTGTTCAAACGGCTTCATGAGTTCTTGCTCGTACCATGCCATGTAGATGTTGGCGTAGGTGGGTGCCACATTTGACCCCATGGCCGTGCCAGCTTTCTGTAAGTAATAACAATCCTCAAACTTAAAGTAGTTTTTCTCTAGGCAGATCATTAACAGCTCACAAATGAATTAAATCGGGGGACCCACATAATACTCATTACCAGTCACCATGGATCTGACAGCCTCCACCCCCTCAATATGGGGGATGACAGTATAGAGGCTGTCAACATCCATGGTGACCAAAATGTCATCATACTGCAAATTAGAAAAACCAGATAATATCCTGAGTAGACTAGGGGAATCCTGTAGATAAGCCCTAGTATTTTTAACAACAGTCTGTAGGAAAGAGTCAATGTAGATGGCAAGGTTAGTCAGAACCGATCCTCGGGCAGAAACGATAGGTCTGCCCGGGGGGTTCACTAGCGTCTTGTGAACCTTAGGCAGTAGATAGAGCACAGGGACTATTGGGTGTTCAGTGATCAAAAAGTTTAGTTCTTTTTCATTAATAAATCCTGCTTCCAAACTGCATTGTAGAAAATTATCAATAGCAGCTTTATATACCTGAGTAGGATTCCCTTTAAGTTTTACGTATGTATTTGTGTCAGACAGCTGTCTAAGGGCTTCTTGTCTATAATCTGTATAGTCAAGCACCACGATAGAACCACCCTTGTCCGCAGGGCGGACTATGACTGATCTATCATTACTTAACCCAATAAGAGCATCTCTTTCACCCTTGGTCAAATTAGGGTAGGGGGCTACATTTGAAGCTTCATTAACACTTTGTGTGAGTATTCTAGTGTAATTCCTGATGGAAGCATGAGTGTGGGATGGTTCGTATGTAGATTTCTTTTTGAATGGTTCAGGAGAATATTCTTGTTCTCTAAAATGGTCTCTCAATTTTAATTGGCGCTGAAACCTGTGTACATCGACCATCCTCTCAAAAGTGTCTACATGTGGAGTTGGCACAAAGGATAGACCTCGATTAAGCAAAGTTATTTCAGCCTCACTTAATGGTCTGCTGCTAAGATTAAACACTATATTTGTTTCTTCTTTGTTTGTTTCTGATTTTGATTTGTGGGCCCCCCTCCGTGTCCTACCTCTTTTTGATTTCTTTTGGTAGTACTGTGTATTGGTGGTTTCATATTGGACCTCGTGCTGACCCCTAAAAAAGAGGAAGAAGATTGTGTCTGTTGTGTGTTCTCCCTTAGTGCCGGGACCTCAGAAGTGGTCTCAGTACCAGAGGAATCACCTCCACTGCTGTCAACAATGCTAAGGGTGTTTTTAGATCTAAGATTTCTACGTCGCCTATATTGCAACTCATCTTTACCATACAGCCATTTGTATACCCGCCGTTCCCTGTAATCACTCTCCACATTGTTCAATTTATCGTAGTAGATGGAGGGTGTCCGCTTATTTGACATATACACTCTACCATACTCCAAGTTGCCTGAAGTAGGTTAGGGCTCTACAATTTGTATTTATTTTAATAGAGGTTCTCTATGGGTGGACTAGGATGTCACTTAAGTAGGATAACTCTGGGCTGCAGGTGTAGCAACATTTCCATATGTGTGTATTTTTTACACTATTGGTCTAATAGTAGTATGCTAATAATGTGATATACACGTTTATTTGCCCGGTTAGTGCTGTCCCTAGTCCATGCATTCACTACCCTGTCAGTATTGTGTACCATGGTCCAAATGATTTTAGCTACTGCTGCCTCCTGCTAGGGAATACCCGGTGAGTCTGTGATCTCGCTGACTATTGTGTTTATTGGTTGCCATTAGCAACATTTCTTTTAAACACTACCTCTTTCCTGTCATGCGCACAGTAGCATCGGGTATTCCCCATTTCTCCACCGCCGGACGCTTAGACGTTGCTATGGCAACGCCGTGCCATGCGTCATCACGCTAGGCACGATTAGCGTGTCAGCGTGACGTCAGTAGTGTACCTCCTGGAGTGTAATGCGGAGGTTTGGCGGCAAATTCGAGAGTGATTGATAAGTATATATATATGTTGTTTTTAATATGCATATAGAGATTTGTTCTGGGGTGTGGAGCTGCACTCTGGTTGTGTGCTATTGTGTATTTTTTGACATTGACAAAGGCACAATGCAGTGCCGAAACGTTTGTCGGTTTTAACTTGATGCAATAAAGTATTTATATTTTACAATAAAGTCCAGTGAGTGCCTGCTGTTTGGATACTATTTGGAGGAATATTTGCAGCGCACCGTGGCTCTTACTAACAGTATGATGATGCAATCCCTTCTTTGACTTTATATATCTATATATATATATATCTATCTATATATATATATATATATATATATATATATATATATATATATATATATATATAATGTGTGTATATATATATTTATTGCCTGGGCACATTTAACACCTCGCCCTGGAAAAAATGGTGTCTATACCTGTATTATGATATGTAAATGACATAAGATGTTGTTTACACTTGGTCCCATTTTATAGATGCAAATATACAACTATTCCAAAATTCTAACTATTCTGAGATCTTTGGATCTTGCACATGCTCAGCAGGAGCTGGTGCCTCAGAAGTTGTGCACATTTACCTAATGGATGTAATTGGAAAATTATTTAAAACAGCCAACACATTTTCTGGACGAATAAGTGTGTTTGTAATTTTACAGGTTGTATTCAACAATGCAGCTGTAGTGAATACTTTTTGCTCAGCTAATTTCAGGTAGTTTTAGATCTAGTGCTGCGGAATCTGTTGACACTCTACAAATAAATAATGATGATAATAATAATAATCTGTGGGGCAAATTGATGTACAGTGATCTAATATTGTAGAAAAAATGGGCCTGTTGCGCTCCTTGCGTTAATCAATAACTTTTCTAACAAAATATTGCACAAGTTCTATATTTTACACTACTTAAAATTACATCTTAAAGAGTGTTTTGTTTTTCTCTCCCAAATATACCCTTAGGTGTACAACATGACTGCCTGTATATTTATTTGCTGAAGAACATTCCTAGTTAATATTTGTCAAAAATGTCACTATCTATGCATTTACATTTACCTATTTCTCCATGTAAAGTATATATATGTATGCAAAGTTATATTTCACATTTTTTTTTCTCCTCTCTCTCCCTTTAGCCTGCAGGGCATTGGTAGATGAGCTGCTGTATGAAATTAAAAAAGTGAACCCAAAGAAGACAGTTGACGTAGGGTCATTCAGGATA